>NC_136516.1:26409950-26482450 GCF_053919585.1 Euprymna scolopes | reverse complement strand
GCAGAGCGGAAACCATATTGTGTGCCACTAAGAAGGTTATTCCTGCTGAGGTGGTTGACTATTTCTCTATTTAATATTGATTCCAGTAACTTACTCATAACACAGAGAAGACTTATTGGTCTGTATTGAGAGGGAGATGACTTATCACCTGAATTCTTAAATACAGGACAAACTGAGGAGGTCTTCCAGGGGGTCGGAAAGCACTTCTCCTTAAGGCAGCGCTTAAATAGTTTCGTAAGTATGGGAGCAAGTTCTGGTTGAAGCTTTTTTAACACTATAATTGGGATGCCATCAGGGCCAGTTGCTTTACTGGAATCTAGGTTTTTTATTAGCTTGGCGACCTCATGCACGGATATTTGTATGTTACCTAGCTTGTTCTGTGTTAAAGGAGGAAATATGGGGAGTTGATGGCCTTCGTCGCATAGGGTAGAATTAGCTGCAAAGTTCTTTGCAAATAGTTTGGCCTTGTCTGACGCTGACGAGATAACCTCTGGTCCATTGATAATGGTTGGGATAGAACGCACACTTCTGTTCAAGATCCTATTTGTTATTTGCCAAAACTGGTGGGAACCAAGCCGCTGATCAGCTACCTTGGATTTAACAGACTGGGCATATAGCTCTCTTGCATTTTTTATTACTCTTTTACAGTGGTTGCTGGCAGTCCTGAAAGCAGCTTTAGTCTCAGTGCATCTATTACGTTGGTAGTTATGGAAAAAGTGATTTCTGTGCGCGATAGCAGCAGCACATTCTGGGGAGAACCATGGCTGGCTGTTAGGTTTTTGTTGGAATTTTTTAGATGGTATGAATTGGTCTATGCCTACAATTAACCATTCGGTCAGATCTGATACTATAGAGGACACTTCCTTTTTAAACATGGAGTGCAGAGGTAAATCAGATATGAATGTACGGAAGCTATCCCAGTCAGCCATAGAGTATCGGTATACAGTACGGTGGAGGGGTACGTCTGATGGCTTCTTACATTTTGTTTTTATCTTAACTGATACGACGGAGTGGTCGGAGGATCCTAAAGGAGAATGAACGGTACATGAACATAGCTCAGGGGAAGTTGAAAGAAAAAGGTCTAAGAGGCTTGCATATTGATTGGGTGTATCGGGCACACGGGTGGGTTCGCGAACAATCTGAGTGAGGTCATAAGCAATGGCAAAATCATGACAAAACCTCCCCTCATCATCTGTCTTATTTGAATGGGTCAGCCATTCCACGTTATGGACGTTGAAGTCACCACAGATGTGGATGTTAGCCGGGGGATGTGAAGACAGTATGTGGTCTATTTTCTCAGATATGCTCTTAAAGATAGTAACTCCGCTGTTGTGTCTTGTATCATGTCTCTTCATGCAACGCATGTCTTCAACCATGGTCAGGTTTTACTTTTATACATCATCTCGCTGTGTACACCTGCCAAATACTTTAAAAAAAAAAAAATTTTCACCCCAAATAAGGCACATTGCCACTTTGGTGTAGGGGGATACTATCAGGGACATAAGTTACTTGGGTATTATGTAGGGAGTTGGGCAGCAAGATGTTGGTTCATGTTACACTTGAACTTCTGCATGTCAGTACAGTTGGGAAAGCGGGACCTGGAAGAGAATTCCAAAGCCTAGCGGTTCTGGGGAAGAAGCTACTGGAGTAGAAGGCTCTTTACATCTAGGGATCTCTACTGTGTAGGGGTGGGATTTAGCTGCTTGTCGCGTTTGTCAGGGGTATTTCCGTTGATGCTTGCAGTTCGTCAGAGCATTCACCATTAAAATATTTGAACAGGCAGAGGGATGCAACATTTCGTCGATGGAACAGAGGTTGAAGCTTAGATGAAAGTTCAGGACCTATCAGGTTGGAGACTCTCTTTTGAACCTTGTCTAGGAGCGAGAGACTAGTAGCAGATGCACCAGCCCAAATATGACAGCAATACTCCATACATGGGCGAATGGTGGCCTTATAGAGGTACAGGATACTTTCGGGCATTAGTAGCTTTCTAGTACGGTAGAGAGAGCCTACCTTCTTTCCAGCAGTCCTGGCAATGCTCTCAATGTACTTTTTCCAACTCGTATTTCCTGTGAACGTTAGGCCGAGGAGCCTAAAAGATGTACTTTCAGATAAAGATTTATTATCCATTGCTATTGGTGGTAGAGGTTTCTTGTAATTATTGAAGGAAAAAAGTTTAGTCTTGGCAGAATTGAATGTGACCATCCATTTTTGTCCCCATTCCACTACAGATCGGAGATCATCTTCTAATGTTTCTGCCATTTCTTTTGATATGTGTTCATTTGTTTTCCTGTCGTGCCTGCCATAGAGTGTAGTGTCATCAGCATATATACCCATCTCACAGGCAATTTTGTCAGGAAGGTCATTTATGAATATTAGGAATAATAAAGGTCCAAGGATAGACCGTTGAGGCACTCCCGCATTTATATCATATTGTTTAGATGTACGACCGTTGAGGACAACTTGGATTTTTCTCTTATCGAAGAAGGATTTAATTATGTTATGTATTCTTCTAGTGATACCGTATGATCTGATTTTCCTGAGAAGACCTTCATGCCATACCCTGTCAAAAGCCTTAGATATATCTAGAGCTACCGCTCTACCCTCCCCCGCTTTGTCCAGTGAATGGTATATACGCTCTGAGATTACAGTAAGGATGTCTGCTGTGGAACAAGCTTGCCTAAATCCATATTGTTTGCCAGTCAGAAGTTTAGCATCTGTGAGGTGCCGGACTAGAGCTTGGTTAATTATGGTCTCAAATATTTTGGCGAAAAGTGGGAGGAGGCTAATGGGGCGATAATTTGATGGGTCAGTTCTTTCGCCAGAATTCTTGAATACTGGTACTAGAGAAGCAGTTTTCCAGCAGGAAAGCAAGATTCATTAAGGCATTTGTTGTAAAGTTTGGAGAGAACTGGAGCTACTTCGAGGGAGCACTTTTTTAATAGCACAACCGGGATGAGATCAGGTCCACATGCTTTTGAAGTGTCAACTTTGTAGCAAAATTTATTTTGTTTACTCTATTCACCCCAAAAAAGGCACAGTTCTACTTGGATGTAAGAGACTACTATTTGGGACCATATCTACATGGACACTACGTAGGGAGTTGAGCAGAGAGATGTCTGTTCACATTTGAACTTTTGCATGTCAGTACAGTCAGGGAAGCCAGTAATCGGGAAGGAATTTCATCGAGGAATTTCCAGTGAAAAGGTGGGATTTTGTTGCTTTTTGTGTTAGTCGGGGAGTTTTATGTTGAGGAGACACAAGTGCTACAAGTTCGTCAGCCACAGGGATGCAACATTGCAGCGATAGGACAGGAGTTGGAGCTTGGTTGATAGTGCGGGTCCTATTGGGTTGGAGACTCTTTTTGAACGCTATCTAAGAGTAAGAGACTAGTAGCAGATGCACCAGTCCAGATGTTGCAACAATGCTCGATGCAGGGGTGAATGGTCACTTAGTAGAGATATAGGATAACGGCAATCCACCAATAAGGGTTTTATTACTCAATGAGGAACCCCTCTATGGATTTTAGTCATAACTCTGTCTGGAGCTATCCACTGCCACGTATCAGGCCGTCTCTCCAGCTTGTTCTTGGTCTCCCCTTTGCCCTCTTATGTTCACGAGGTGTCCATTCCGTTGTCCTGATGGGCCATCTGTTGTCATGTTGTCTGGCTACGTGCCCTTCTGTGTTTGGATGTTTTGATGGCAGTATTGATGCCATTAACTCTTGTTTGTTGGCGGATCCAGATGTTTGTCTTTCTGTCTTGTAGCGTGATGCCTAACATTATTCTTTCCATCTTCCTTTGTACTACTACCAAAATTTTAAGATACTGTCAGAAGTAAGTAATTTTGTAGCACGGTAGAGAACCCGACTTTGCAGCAACCTTGGCAATGTCTTCAATGTATTTGTTGCAATTCATGTTTAGCCAACTATATCAGAAAACTTGCGTGAATACGGAATGGCTAACGGAATGAGACTAGGTTGCATAACAACCTAAAATCAGCTGATGATTTGTGGACGAATATGACAATCCTTCTCTTAAGGAATTAAAGGAATTAAATTAAACAATGTATGATTCATTTATTTTCCTCTTTTAAAACTAACGACGATGAAAGATTTCTGAGCAATAAAACTTTTCAATCTTTGTTTTAAGTCTTATATTTTATTAGGATTGCAACCTATTTTTTTTTATGGAAATTTCTCTCGACAAATCATGAAGCCACTTAATGTAAGAAGCTAAAAAATAATAAAATATTACTTAAAAAGAAAAAGTTAGCCAATGCTGGATAGATTCAGACTTGGATAACAGCAATTCTTCCCTTTTTGTCAGAAACATTGCTCGTGGAATGTAAGAATTAAAGAATAAAATTGTGAATGAGGGATCTATAGGTTGCGTGTTAGATATTTTGTAGAAGCTATTACGTTGAAGGTCGGAGGTTCCCTTTTGTTGTTGGGACGTCATAATAAACAAACAAGCAAGAATATACCGAGTACTGTTTAAAAAAGAACATTGAAAAGGAAGCACAATAAGTGTTACATACATACATACATATATAATGATTGCAACGTCTTGTCAGACGAGTGCCACTCCCTCAGACACTTAAAGTCCATGAGCCCAAAAATGATTTTTTTTGTGTGTATGTATGTGTGTGTGTGTGTGTGTGTGTGTGTGTGTATATATATATATATATATATATACACACACACACAATAGGATATTTCTTTACAAAGTTATGAACAATACAGTGTGTGTTTATGTACATGCATGTGTGTATCATGCATAAAGTAAAATGTTTGTTGTGCATTGTATATACGTGTATGGAGTTAGAATGTTCGTTGCGTATATATATCACATGTTAGTTGTGTATGCATATGTGTGTGTATATGAGAATCGTGTAATGTATACACGCGTGTTCATCCTTATCTTGAAAAGGATAGCGCCCTGCCGAGGCGTGTGTTAAAAACTTGTCTTCACATGGACGGTTCAAATGAAAAGAGAGAGAGAGGTAGCTAACGAAACAGGAAGTAGAGAATACTGCCTGTTGGACAAATCTGAGTTTGCAACAAGGGCAGATAACTAGTGCATAATTGAATAATATTTGTCGCATATGTGCAGCATGTGTAATAGCATTTTTTTTTCCTTACATAGTCACCACTTATCAAGGCCCAAAGGCCACTCAAGGATAGGGGTTATTGTGTGTACAGTAATCAATGAGATAGTATTGTAGTAATCATTAGTATTGGGGGTTTTGATAGTGTCTTACTTAAGGGGGCGGTTTGTCAGGAGTTTGTTTATGTTGGACTTGAAGACGTCCAAGTTGTAGTCAGGTGGGAAACAGACAAGCGGCAGAGAATTCCACTGGCGTGCAGTTCTAAGAAAGAAGCTTTGCTCATGGAATCTACATTTGGATTTAGGCTCAGATAAAGAGTGGGGAAAATTATTGACAGTAGTTTCAGCCAGACGAGTGTTTCTCGTGAAAGATTGGCGAGAGGGGGGGACGAGAGATTGGAGCTCAGACGCGCACCTGCCATGGAAATAACGATAAAATAAAGACAGGCTCGCAATGTCTCTTCTGTGGGAGAGAGTTTGCATGGAAGAGAAAAGGGCATCCCCCACTAAACCAGGAAGTCTATTTTGTACTCTGTCAAGGCAGGATAGGCTGTTTTTAGCAGCTCCTGTCCAGATGTGGCAGCAGTACTCCATCCTTGGACGTACTTGGCTTTTATACAGATAGAGAATTGCATCAGTAGTGAGATATATTCTGGAGCGGTAGAAGGATCCCACCATTTTCCCAGCATCCCTGGCAACAGATTTGATGTACGTGTTCCATTTCAAATCAGGAGTAAAGGTCAAACCCAGAAGCTTGTCAAAACATGGAGCTTTCCCAAGACGGGAGCTATCCATTTCAATTGATGCCAGATGGGGATCGGAGTGCTGATGGTGTAAAGATAGAAGCTTGGTTTTGGATGCATTAAAAGTGACCAGCCACCTCTTCCCCCATTGTAGAGAGAATTAGAGAGAACTTTGTCATTTACGGCCTTTGATATCAGTTTGAAAAGCACCTGCCCATAAAATAAAGGAAGCTAGAGTTACAAGTTTGCCAAAAATAAACCCACAGATCGCTTTCTACTTATTTTCATGATAAAAACAATCGCAAAAATATGTGTGCATTAGGAATAAAAACATGCTTAATTTAATGAAACAAGTTATAAGCATTTTTCTCTCAAGACTTCTATGAAGTGGAATGACTGGGTAATGGACATGGTGTTGCCTCGATAGCTATGGAGATAAATCGTTAAGTATTAGGACTGAGATGGACTAGAGAATGAAATGGTCAGTTTGTGAGTTATATTGAATTATATTTGCTTGGTTTTTGTTGTACTGTGATGCTGGAATTGATAGCAAATTTTGGGCATTTTGCAGTATGGACAACAAAACGAAAAAGTGGTCGAAAGAAAATATAAATAAATGTTACCAAAGGCAAGATAACTTTTTCTTTTTGGTTCCCTGACAAAAGAGGGATTGGACCTAGTAATTCACTCCTGTTTTTTTGCACTTTTCTCAATTATCACGTCTTAAACTTTTTTGAAATTTTGCACAAACATTAGTCATGGTGAAAATATATTTTTCACTCGTAGTGAGGGACCTCGCATTCCTTGGCTTGTTATTTTTCAATAGAGGGGGGAATTCTGGACAAGAATAAAAAATGGAAACATTTTTAAACTAGAAAAATGTTTTTTTTATTTTTAAAATTTTTTTTTCCTGTGAAATCGTTCATTGAAGAAACCTGTATTTCAAAATCGTCAATTGTGTTATGCTAATTTTTTTTCTATTAAGAATTTCTGTTTTTGGATTTGATTACCAATTTGCATCAAATTATCTGAATTTTTTTTTTTTTTTTTTTTTTTTTTCTTTCAGAATTAAGCTGCTTTTGATAATGCCTCGAATCAAAGTACTTCGCAGGTAGTTCTCAAAACTATCACTTCAGACGAGTTGTGGTCCATTGTCTTTCGGACTTTCTAACTCCTCTCCATTTTGCCCCCTCCCCGTGAAATCCTTCTCAATTTTCGTGATCAGCTGTACGTCTGATATGGCCAGCGGTACCAAGAGCCACAATCCTCATGGACTCAGACAGATTGGTTTGGATCAAATATGGGATGACCTCAAAGAAGGGATTGAACAGATTTACAGACGAGAAAACATGGCAAAAAGCAGATATATGCAGCTCTATACGTATCCTTTTTGTTCTTGTGCACGTGTTAGGTGCATGTGTATCATGGTCATGTGGCGGCAGAAATATATCTATAAAAGTGATAATGTGTGAGATCGCTACTCAACCTACATACTCAACAAATGTTTTGATCTACATACTTGAAATTTGGTATATAGAATATTCAGAGGTGTGAAAAACATTTTAATAGGATTTCATCCTGAAAAAGGGATGCTAAGGGAGTCAAACTTGAAAAATTGGTACTGGTGAATCAGATTGTTATCTGTTAGTCAACTGTTTCACGACTGCGCATGCGCAAATCATTCAAAGTTAGTTGAGAATAAGTTGGTTTGAAAACAGTTTTTGAAGAACATGTCAAACTGGCCTAATGGTTATCATACTTTGTCTTTAGGTTTTGATGTCAGTTGGAGTATTTTTTGTTTTCTTTTTACATACGTGAAGTGATGAACTGTTTAGAAAAAATAATACTTGCACGCCTCAGTTTCTTTGCATCTTTTTTTATTTTTTAATTTTTTTTTTTAAGAAATTTAACATTACTTTTAATACTGGACAAAGCCATGTACATCTTCCAGTTAAAAATAAAGAAAAAGCTTGTATGATATATGTACCTATTACAAAACAAAAATATATTCCAAAAATCACATAAATTGACCAAGGAGTATTTTTTTAAAAGAAAATCAAATTTTATGAGTATCTAAGGAGTGACTCTCTCCTATCATTTGGAAAAAATTAACAAAAAAAAAAAAAAGTGAGGTGATTCAGCAATATTTCGTACTTACTAGATTTAATGTTGTAATGCATATGAATTCACATTAACTATTTAAAAATGAATTTCTTAAAAAAAAAACAAAAAAAAAACTACTTGAACAATTCATGTGATTTTTGGAATATATTTTTGTTTATTTGTGAGTAGATACATAATACAGATTTTTATTTTTGTTTTTTTTTTAATATGGGGGAATTCGACGTGTATAAATAAGGAGGGGCAGTTTTAGCAGATTTTAGGATGCAGTATCATTACAGCCAACAACAAATGTAGACAATTTGTTGCATAGTTGAAAAAAGAATGTTTCCAAAAAATTCTATGGACTTTTTATCATGATTAGTTGTGCATCTGATATGGAGATCAAAATGTTGCTCAGATTCGTTGGGTAAATTCAGAATTTGTATAGAATTTTGAATAGGACACCATTTAATCCATGAGAATGGATTGTTCTCATTCGGTCAGCCATGAATTCTGACCAGATAAAAGTCTTAACAAAATTGTTTATTGTATTTATAATGTCACCTGTACTAAGCATTGAGCCTTCAACCTCAGTAGACTGTTAATGTTTTTTTTTTTTTTTTTTAAACTTAGAGGCAATTGTTTATCAAGGCCTGGAGGCCAGTCGAGGATAAGGGTTAATGAGTGTCAGATAGACGGTGAAACAGCGTAATGATCGATAATTGAACTTGGGTAAGGTTTGATTATTTAAGAGGACGGCTCAACAAGATCTTATTTATGTTAGACTTGAAGCTCACTGTTATAGTCAGCTGGGAAGTAACCCCATGGTATTGTTCCACAGATAGTTTTAGAAAAGAAACTTTTACTTAGAATTAGTTTATTACTTTATCTGTTGCACTACAGGTCCATTTGAACAAGGTTGGAGGATATACAAACTGAAACGCACAGACTACAATAGTGCCACTACTCCAAATAATTCAATATTTTTCTGAATTAATTCAGTCTCAAAGTTGATAACTTATTTAAATGTACTAGCATAAATAAATAACCTGTTAACATTGGTCCTGGATATGACCTTAAACTATATCCGATGGTGAGGGCCCCAGCTTGCAGGTTTTGGGGAGTGTGGAGCCACCCTTTAATTGCCATTGCTCCCAGGTCCACTCTGACCCGGAGTGGTAGTACCTGTTAGGGTCCCAACTATTGGTTAAATAGAAACTGACTTGAAAAAAAGCAAAACAAATATATTCTATTAAAAAACTTTTCAAAATCACTGAATTCGGCATTAAATAACCTGAAAAGGGTTGATATGCCGTAAAACAAAAACAACCAATCTGTCAGCATTTATTCTAGGCACGTTGAACCGGCTTCAACAAAAGTAGCAAATATCAAATTCACACGTGACCTCCAGCTGCATGTGTACCATCATAACCATTTGATCATTTGTCTTGTAAACTGTTTTTCTGTTTTTTTACTCTTGCACAGTTCTTATTGTTTTGTTTATCCTTCACTTTCTCCAGTCATGTATATAATTATTGCACTAGTGTGCATGTGTCCACCGGTCAGGGCCAGCAACCCAGAACACCAACCGGCAAGAAGGTGAAGCAGCCTACAGGTGGGGCGCATTTTGTCGGACTGGAACTTTATAAGCGATTAAAAGAATACCTTAAGAGCTATTTAGTAAAATTATTAAAGGTAAAGTGGAATTTTTTTTCTTTTTTATGCAAAATTATACTTTTTAATTTATTTAAAAAAAAAAAATTTTTTTTTAATGGCCATTCTTGAAAAGATTAAAAATACAATACACCTTCAAAGTCACTTGAGAGAGAAAAAAAATGCAATTTCAAATAAATATTTGAATTATTGGCAGATTGATTTATCTACATGCTCCAGGGAGCTTTGCCACATACTTGAGAACATACTTGGGCCAGTTTTTCAGCTTTCAGAAGCAGCATGCCAATTATGACCCTTAATAGATTGATACTCAATATAAACATATTCAAATATCTGTCATTTTGTTTTATCTAAAAAAAAAAAAAAGTGTGTAAAAAGTATAAAAAAAATTAAATTCTTGATACTTGTGTAATATGATGTTTCAGAAAATGTATTTTGAATAAAACCATTCTTGCACACATATGTCGAAATTATTAAAAATTTCCTCCAAATTATAAAAAATGTCAGCCTAGATCTACTAGAATTATTTATTACAAAAAAAAGAAAACACTTTAAATAATTGTCCATCATTTTCTATTTTGAAATGGGCGACGTTGTTAAAAAATCATTGCAATTATCTCCCCTGGCGTTTTAAGAATTCTTCCAATGTAATAGAACTGTATACTTGGACAACATTTTATTTATTTATTTTTATTATTTCTAATTATTTTTCTGTTCAATAAATTTTGGAATTTTTACCCATTTTCCTATGGCAATGTTTTTACTAAAATGCATTTTTTGAAATCCTATAACTGTAGAAGCACCTAACACTTTATTTCGTTTTGTTTGAAAATTAGTGTAAGCTTTCAATTCTTTTTTGTGATGTGTTTGAAAATTGTTTTTTATTTCAGGATAGCAAAGATTTGTTGGACGAAAATGTACTCAAATTTTATACGAAACAATGGGAAGATTATCAGTTTTCCAGTAAAGTCTTAAATGGTGTTTGTGCTTACCTAAACCGGCACTGGGTTCGCCGAGAATGTGATGAAGGAACTAAAGGAATTTATGAAATTTACTCGGTAAATGACAGTTTTGACTTTGTTCTTTCTTCTTAAAATTCCATTTGGTGAGGGGGGGGGGTCTACAAATTAATATCAATTCTAGATTGAAACTGTTGGTTTTTATTTATCTACAAAAAACTCATTTTTGAGGGGGTCCACAAATTAATATCAATTCTAGATTGAAACTTATTCTTTTTTCAAGAAATACTATTTTGTTAGTAAAAATATCCTTGTCCAGAATTCTCCCGATATTAAAAACTAAATAAAAATCTGTATGACGCATGTACCTGTGATAAAACGAAAATATCGTATTCAAAAAATTAACTAAGCATTTTTTTTTTTTTTTTTTTTTTAAATAAAATTAAATTTGTGATAATATAAAAATGGTTGTCTTGTTGGCCATTTTGAAAACTATATATAAAAAAAAGAGGAAATAATTCTACAATAATTTAAACTAGCAAGATATTTTTTTGCTGTAATGTCTACAAGTTCCCATTAATCATAAAAAAATTATTTTCTTTATAAAAAATAAAACTACTTGATCAATTTACCTGATTTCTGGAATATGATACTTTTGTTTTGTCATTGGTACATACGTCAAAGGGATTTTTCTTTTTGTTTTTTAATATAGGGGGAATTCTAAACAGAACTAAGTTAAGGAATTCATTCTAGTTTAAATGTACATTAGACACGATCGTTTAATAATTCCTTAAAGCATTTTCCATTTTTAAACAAGCATTAATATTCAGCCATTTTGAACTTTTTTTTCTTTTTTTTTTTGTATTAAAACTGTTAAATGTTGAGCCATTATGTTGAACAAAGATGGTGCTAGTAAATCAAATTGGCAAAGAATCAATGCAGTCACGATCTCGAGTGTTGAGTAATTCTTTAGAATAAAGATTGCGGCATTAGATTCGCAAAAAATCACGATCAGCAGCTGTTCAGTTGTTCAAGATGGAGGTTGACAGCGAACTGACTTGAATCCAAAATTCGATATTTTAATAATGAGATCGGAGGCTTCTCATTGGTTGATTGTTCTAACCGTAGTTTTATAAATAGGATCGTCTATATCATTGGGGTCATACCCTCATCAGTAGTCAAAAACATTTTATGTTGCCTTATTTCTTTTTTCTCGCATGTCAGGTTTTTAATATAGAAAAAAATTTATTTTTGAGAAAGGGGGTAAATCTTAAATATTTATTTACAAGCATTATACAATCTTAAGTTTTATTTGCACAACTTTTTGATAAACAAATGAAACAAATATTTAAAAAAACACATTGGAGAAATTGTCTAGGCACGAGATCGATTTTTAATGTAGAATGCATCTTTTTTTAATTAAAATTCTGCATTTGGCAATATTTTTCCTGTTCTCAGTAGGTGAAAGAGTTATTCTAATATTACACTTCATCTTTTGTCTACTCTACTTAATGTTGAGCACTTCTATCTCAACACAGTAAAATTCATAGGATTGTTTAGACAACCTTTATGAATAAAAAATACACCATATATGTATGCGTGTATATCATTGTCTCCGTTCAGTCTAAAGACAATGGACATCCCCTGTAATGATAGCTGCATGTGTAATTGTGAGGCAAGGCTTGTGCAATCTTCAATCACACCTCTCCTGAATCAACACTGCTTGAATCCAGTGGCAAAGAGAAATCCACGATGACTGGAAACAATGCAGAGATAAGCAGAGAGCACATACAGCACCTAAAATTCCCAAATAGCCATTCATTTTAATACTGACCAGGCTCAATGTTCCTTAACTTTAGTTATCTAACGGGAACCGGTGTGTGTGTGTGTATATATATATATATATATATATATATATATATATATGCACATGACGTAAATAGCCATTGTATTGTAGGTTAATCTTGCTATTTTGTCTCTGTCGATCACCTCAAATTTTTACATGCCATTTTCAATTCACTAGAGAATGAAAAAAGAAAATGAGTATCACCTTTCTCAGATTGTTCAGGAGTATCTGACAGGGGTCTTTGTTATCAATTCTAATATTGATGGTGTCCTATGTTTGTATGTGTACACACACACACACACACACACACACACATACACACACACACACACACACACACACACACACACACACACACACACACACACACACACACACACACACAGTGTTTGGTACTTGTACAGTTTAATCAAGACATTAAAAAATGAAGATATCGAAAAAAAGGTTATATTTCACGTATCCGTTTTGAACTGGAGATCTCCGAAAAAAAAAAAAAAAAATTCATTTAATTTGATCGAGTATTTTTTTTTTTTTTTTACAGCGGAAAAACACGTTTTTATGAGAGCGTGTTGAAGTCAGCCATTATAGAAATTTTTAACATGCCACGGGGAGATAACTATGTAAAGCGCTGAGACTCCATCTCCATCTTTAATACTAGCTTTTCTTCCTAAAAATCGAACTTTTTGCTTGGTATCATAAATTGTTTTTTCGATGTAAAAAAAAAAAAAAAAAAAAAAAATTAAGTGAAATTTTTTATTTTTGAGAACTTCGTTCCATAACAGATACGTACAATATAACTTTTTTTTTTTTTTTTCGATATTTTCATTTTTTAATGTCTTGATTAAACTGTACAAGTACCCAATATTTTAATGCAATGTTGTTCTTGTGAATAAATTCTGCTTCATGCTTGAAATGTTGTAATTTGTCATTTTCCCACCTCTAAACTTTTTTTTCTCTTTTCACCCGCAGTTGGCCTTAATCACATGGCGAGACAATTTATTCAAACCATTAAACAAGCAGGTTACAAATGCGGTTCTGGCTCTCATCAAAAGGGAAAGGCATGGCGAGACCATCAACACGCGGCTTGTTAGTGGAGTCATCAACAGCTATGGTTGGTTACATTACCTCCCTTTATTTACCCCCCCCCCCCCCGCATTACTTCCCTTTATCCCCCCCCCGCTTTACTTATTTATCAATAGTGTTTTCTTTCTCTTCATTTAATTGTATATGAGAACTTTTAATATTTACGTATATAAAATGTGGAAAGATGGACCAATCTTTTCTATATCAAAACCAGTTTGTTGCTACGATTGCATAATAATTCTAGAGTTATCAGTGAAAATGGTTAAAAAGAAACCAATTAGACTCTTTCAGGATGGTTTTCTTTGATTCTACAGGATTTTTTTATCAAAACTGATGTACATACCTGGCAGAATGAAGATGCCATATTCCAAAAATCATGTGAATTAAGTTTTATTTTTAATAAAATCAAATTTTATAAGTAAGCAAAAAAAAAAAAGGAAACTATCTTGCATCCCATCTTAAAAAAAAAAAGGGCAAATGCCTCCACAATAATTCAAACTTGTGAGATCAGCTTTGTAATGCTTATGATTTCCTATTTAAGTGCTTAAAATCGTTTAAAAATTATTTTCTTAGTTAAAACTAAAACCACTTGATCAATTAACGTGATTTTTGAAATATGATCTTTTCGTTCTGTCTTTGGTATGCATACATCATAAAGATTTTTCTATATTTTTGCTTTTAAAAATAGGATGAATTCTGGACAATCACCCACTTATATAGATCAAATATAAAATTTTCAAGTATTGAATAAATTACTAAAATATTCTTGGTAAATTTTCCCAAGAGTGTTCGATAAATGCAGTGAACTCTGATCTTTGAAGAGGAACGAAATAGAAAATATTTGTTTTGAACATATACGTTGGAATTATCATATTTCAATTACAATAATGTTATTTTTATGCATTTCAGTGGCTCTTGGCCTTAATGAAGATGATCCCACTGCAAAGGGGCCAACGCTGAGTGTATATAAGGAACATTTTGAGCACCCATTTTTGGCCGATACTGGAAGGTTTTATACCGGAGAAAGTGCTGAGTTTTTGGTGCAGAATCCAGTCACGGAATATATGAAAAAGGTAAATCTTTTTTTTTTTTTTTTTTTTCCTGACAATTTCCAAAAAATTAGAATTGTAACAATTTCAAGTGAATAATGGTCATTTGGAACTTTTTCAAAATAATAAAATGTAGTCTAATAGGACTGTCATTTGCAATAATTATATAGACATCCTGTCCTTATCGGCTTAAAATAATAATTTGATAAAATTTAGTTTAGATATGAAAGAGTATAAGAAGGCTATAGCAATGCGGGGGAACCGGCTGTGGTATTGACGTGACATATGAAAAAAGGTTTTATTTGTTTTTCATTTTATTTAACTTTGTATATCAATTTATTTTTCAAGATAATCACAATACAAATCGTTAAATATGAACTTACTATTACGAGATGGAGGTCTTTATATTTTCGAGATAACATCTCTTTTTCAAAAGAAAAGGGACCAAAGAATTCCCCCAAAAAAGGGGAAAAAACATAAGAATGTTGTAAAGTGGAAATCCATTTCTGCCTTATACTCTTCCCTGTCTTTTTGGTTCCCCGATTTATCGGAGAGGAACCTGTTTTCAGTGGCGTCTGTGTGTCCGTTAGTCTGGACGATTGCCATTAGTTTTTTCCTAAACTTTTGCCACAAATTGTATTTCATTAAATAGATATGCACAGTAAAATATTTTCTTTTTGCGAAAATTCCTGTTACGTCCTCAGGTGCTCAAAAGTGGTAAAATGACCCAAAATGGAGCTCTTTTTCATATTACTCAAACTTTATGTCTATATGGTGGTTTTCCATGGTGCTGAATTCAAATATACATGTCTTAAGGTGTGAAACTGCACCATTTGTCCATTTTCACTGGGATTCAGCATTCCTAGGAGCTCAAAAGGGGGTCACAAATGCCCCAAAATTGCAAAAAAAAAAAAAAAAAAAAAGACACTTTTTACCCCATAACTTTTGCCCCATCCATTAGATTTTTCTGAAACTTGGCAAAAATGTGAAGGCAACGTTGGCCCTTCACACTTCTCACATTCATCATTTCTTCACTATTTTTTGTGGCGTCATATCTCACATGTAGAAGCAGAGGGGGACCACGCACACACAGTTTTTTTACACGCAAAGTGTTCTTTAGGGTACTTTTAAAATCCCACTTTCTCGCCTTGGGTAGAAGATAAACATACAGTGGTGAGATGATGCAGAACCTGTTAAGCAGAAGACTCACTGCATCTACCAGGTATGATGGCGGATAGAGAGAGATAGGATGAGAGTTTGGAGAATGTAGATAATTGCATCAAATAATAATTTTGCTTGTTCTCCAGAATTAAACATAATTAACAAAAAAAATACAAAAAACTCCTTATGATGTATGTAGCTGTCACAAAACGAAAATATCGTATTCCAAAAATAATGTAAATTGATCAAATATTTTTTTATATAAATTTCATGGTTTTTAGTGATTTTAATAGTAAATTGTATCCATTACGAGACTGATTTTCATCTCATTTGTTTAAATGGAGTTGTTTCCATTTATGAAAAATATGGCAAAACAAAGCACACCATCTTTGCTCACCATTAAAATTCTATTTTAGTAATAATTAAAAAATACTTGATCAATTTGTGATTTTTGGAATATGACATTTTCGTTCTGTGATGAGTACATACATCATGTATTTTTTTTTTTCTTAGTTAGTTTGAATTCTGGACAAGAACTAATATTTCTTTTTCATGAAAAACAAGCAAAATATCAGCCTACTGTTTGTTTGTTTTTTTTACTGGTGTGTTTTCAGTTTTATTTTGCTGTTTATGTCAGAATTTTTGTGTTTATTTTATTCCTAAATTTATCTTTTTTTCCCTGTTAAGCAAATGAATATTTAGTATGTTCTATTGCAACTTAAAATCTGCTTGCTGTAAAACTGTATTTTAATGTTTCAGGCTGACACAAGGTTAATGGAAGAGGCCAAGAGAGTCCAACTTTACCTCCACGAAAGCACACAAGATGGACTCGCAAAAATCTGTGAAAAAACTCTTATAGAAAAACATTTGGAGACATTCCACGTTGAATTCCAAAATCTACTTGATGACGACAAACATGATGGTGCGCTTCACGAGTTAATTAAAATCAAACATCATTTTCAATTTATTGACTTTTGAATCCTTAAACGTTAAATGATTTGTTTTCGAATGTGGTTTGTTAAACTGAAATGTTGGTGAATTGGTATATGATTAGAACAGACTAGTAGGGTTACATAGCCTTGCCTGGAGCCCATAAAAAAACTAAATAGATGTTAAATTGTGTGAAGTCCCTCCACACACGCACACAAGAAAATCCCCCCCCCTTTTTTTAAGGTGAAGAGTGAAAAAATAAGCCAGGAAGCCTCCAGAGTACTAAAAAGCACCAAATAAAATTAAGGATATTTCCAGAGCATGATTAAAATTAAGTTTCTTCCACCTTCTTCCTTTATAGAGACATTATGTTAAGAAATGATAAATTAAATCTGAAGTTAACATCTTTTAATTAGAAAAAATTCTAATTAGTATAATACACGATAACATTAAAAATCTTAATTCTTGATAATATTAAATGATATGAATGACCCTTTGACCTACAAAGAATGAACCTTTTTTCCTAAGCTTTAGAGATTATTTCTGTGGTCATGCTGATTTAAAACCAAAAAAAAAAAAAACTTTGTGGGAGTTTGTTATATATTTAAATTTTAGCTGGACATGCACAGACAACTGCCCTTTATAATAGACTAGCATGGATACCCGGTGTTGCTCGGGTCCACATGAAGTTTTGTTTGGGCACAGCTGCTGTACTCAGGATATTGAGCACTTTTCATTATATGTCAACTTCATCATGAGCAGTGTCAATACCCCCAACAATTTAAAAAATAAAAGAACGGATAAAAACGCGAAAATGTAATCGCCCTGAAAAGCAGTATGTGACAACCTCCCCATCAGATATTTCGGCAGACGTGATACAAAAAGAAGCTATTCTCCGGCTATTGAGCACTTTTTGTTGTTCATTTACCCCCAAAATGAAAACAATTTTTCTTTCAATCAAAATAGCAGGGAGTGCCTCTGCGACTCCCCCCCCCCCCAAAAAAAAAAAAAATGAGCTGCAGTGTTCGGGCTCGAACGTGAAATGCGAAAGGGGAAGAAAGCAAAAACCTACAGACAAATGCTTTTGCTCACAGTGACGTCATGACGTTGCAAAATAAGCGTTTTAAAGATAGTTTTAGTTTAATACATGTGCGTGACTTGTGGAAAACAGACCTTCCTTCCAAAATGTGATCTAGTTAACTGCCACAGAATTAATTTTTTTCTAATTTTTACATATTATGCATCCAGAGCATTGTCCTTTCAGATGGTACCAGTTTCAACCCGGTTGGATGTGACTGACAAAAATTTTTAGCAGACATACACACACACAAACAGGTCCCCTTTATATAATAAATAAAAGATGATTAAAATATGAAATACAATCGAACTAATCAGAAAATTAAATCCCACATAAGAATAGGCTTTTAAACAAACCTTGAAAGTAAATGGATTGATAAATCAAGTATCATTAATTTGTATTTAACAATGCAGCATCTCAATTTTGAAATACACTTCATCACATTAAAGACAAAATATGAATAAAATTCATGTTTAAATTTAAAGATTTAAAAAAAAAACAAAATTGCTTTTTATTTTTAAAATTAATTTTTGTTAAAATCATTTAAAAAGCTTTCGAAATTATTTTTGATTTAATTTTTAAAATTGTTTTGATTGGTCTTTTTTTTTTTTGTCTTTTTAATTAGTTTTTTTAATTTAAAATGTTAAATTTATTTTTCAGATTTAGGACGAATGTATCAACTTGTGTCAAGGATACAGGATGGTTTAGGAGAGTTGAGGTCATTTCTTGAGAATCATATTTATAATCAAGGACTTGCTGCCATTGAAAAGTGTGGAGAAACAGCTGTTAATGTAAATCAATTTTACTTTGTATTTTGACGTTTGACTTTATATTCCATTTTCCAAAACCAGGCACAGTGCCACTTTGATGTAGGCGGCAACTATCGGGGAAATAAATTGCAGGAATACTATGTAGGGAGCTGAGCAACAAGATGTCTGTTCACATTTCACTTGAACTTCTGCATGTCGGTACAGTTGGGAAAACCGGAACCCGGAAGGGAGTTCCAGAGTCTAGCAGTTCTGGGGAAGAAACTATTGGAGTAGAAGGCTTTCTTACATTTAGGGATAAATTCAAAAGGATTTACAGATTTTGAAACAAATGATTTTCAATTTCTTACAAAAAAAAATTTGGATTATTTTTTATTTTTTGTGATAATTTTTTATACATGTTTTTAGATAAATTTATTTTTTTAAAATCTTGATTCATCCATTAATTTAGGATGAAACATGCACAAAGTTTCCTTCTAAAACTAATCTATATATCTATAAAAGTGAACGTGTCTGTCTGTCTACATTTCCCTACGCAATAACTCTGTCAATTTTTAGTCTACAGACTCAAAATTTGATATACAGGGTACTCAGATTTGGGAAAATCTATGTGATCGGTTTTCAGACAGAAATTTGGCTGTTAAGGAGTCAAAGTTCAACGATTTGACCTTTGAGAATTCTACCAAACTCCGACAATTTTGGGTCTAAACACTTGAAATTTTAGATATAGATTCATTGGACATGGATCTAGCTTAATAACCTGACTTGAGCGCAAAACAATAAATTTTAAGGGGTCATAATAGGAGTCAAAGTTAAAAAAAAATTACCCTTTTTTTTTTTTTTTTCTTTTTTGCTCAGCATACACCTCCAAACACCCGGGCAACGCCGGGCCAAAATGCTAGTAATAAATAATATAGGAATAGGAGTAACATCAGATTGATTGCTATTTAGGCCTAACTTTGAAAATCTATATTTGTGAAAATAGTGTTTGCTTTTTTTTAATGAAAATGTTTTCTATTATAGGATCCAAAAATTTATGTCCAGACAATACTTGATGTCCACAAAAAGTACAATGCCCTCGTTCAGACGGCATTTAATAATGATGCGGGATTTGTTGCTGCGTTAGATATGGTTTGTATTTATACCCTTATTGTCACGTGAAATGTTGTCCAGAATTTCCCTTATATAAAAATTTTAAAATCTGTATGATGTACAGAGTGACCCCCCCCCCCCCCAAAGGGCCCCAACTCTTATTAGGCCCCGTTTCTTAGTGTTTTGTCCGAATGAAATGAAACTTTGGTCATAACTAGTTTATTATATTCAAAACATCACATCAAAACACTAGGCCTTTTTTTCTCCGTTCTACAGCATATGTTTTAGATGGCCTCCATTTAGCTTCTTTTTTTTTTTTTTTTGTGTCACCCTGTATATATTCATAATGAAATGAACATATTAAAAATGACATAAATTGAAGTAATTTTATTTTTAACTAAGAAAATCAAATTTTATGAGTAAACAAAAGGGCAGATAATTCCATAATAAATCAAACTTGCAAGATTCGCCTTTTAATGCCTACAATTTCCTATTAATCATTCAAAATGATTTTAGTTATAAAAAGTAAAACTACTTGATTAATTAATGTGATTTTTGGAATATGATCTTTTCATTCGATCATGAATATTTTTCCTGGTTTCATTTTTTTAATAACTGTGGAAATCTTGAACAACCACTGAAATTTTTCTTTCATTACAAATAAATTCCATTTTATTTCTCCAATTTCGTTTTTAAATCATGGTTTATTCAGGAATGTGAAACCTCCACTTTTTTTTAATCAGTAAAGTCTGGATTTTCATTGAATCTGCTTTTTTAAAAAAATAATTTAAAAAATGTTTGATTTCTGTCTTGACTTGTGTTTTTATTTTTTATTTTTTGCTTTATCTTTTTTTCTTTTCCTCTTGCTTCCATCTTATTTTGTCCTTTTGTTTTCCTCTTTCTGGAAATTTTAATTTATGATGGGGTAGAATACTTTTGACTCATCAAAAAATGAAACATACACACTTAGCAGTTTTTCTCTTGTTGATGACAATCATTTTTTTTTTTTTATCAAACATAATGCTTTAAACTTATTCTTAACAAAAAAACTAAATAAAATATGCATCAAGTGCGCTTGAAAGCCAAATCACAGCGTAATACTAGGAAAATAAATATCTTGTTTTAAATTTATAACATAAATATATTTTGGAGCTAAACTCCATCCTCAGTATGTTTTCTTTTTCTTTTTTTTTTTTTTTCTTTCTTGCCATATTGTGAAGTTGGAGAAAGAAAAGCCTGTAAAGTTTACCTCCGAAATATATTTGTTATAAATTTAAAACAAGTAAAATATTTGTTTATTTTCCTAATATTACATTGTAATTTGGCTTTCAAGCGCACTTGGTGTGTATTTTATTCAAATTAAATCAACATTTTTCTATGGAACTAATACCCTTTAACAAAAAAAAACTGAATATTTATTTATACAAACAGAATTTTTCAGAATTCTAGATATTATTCATCCAGCACGATGCTGGTCAAGAATATACCAACTTTTGCTTTTGTAGTTTTTGACTTTTTAGTGGACACACACACAGGCAATTGCCATTTATATAGTAGATTCTTTTAACTATATCCAAACTTTTCAAAAATATTGTTTTGTTTTAATTTCAATGCTTGTCTGTTTTCTTATTCTCTCGTCATGATCAATTTTTTGTCGTTTGCTAGGCATGTGGTCAATTTATAAACGATAATTATGTGACTAAGAAAGAAAACTCCTCTTCAGGAAAATCCCCTGAATTATTAGCAAGATACTGTGATCTTTTGCTCAGAAAAAGGTAAATTCATTTTTTTTCTTTGCTATATTTTTTTGCATTCTTTTATTTATGAAACTATAAATAACCAGTAGGGTTACCATGTGTTGCCTTAGATCTTTTTTTTTCTGTAGATTACATAAAAAATAAAAGTAAAACTAAGCAATTTGTTTAATATTTTATGTGAAAATTTTCAAGCTCATTTTGGGACATCAAAAATTGTATGCTCAAGAGAGATTTGAACTCAAAACCTTTGCCTGTAAGTATGACAATCCAACTGATTGAGCCACAGAGGAAAGTACAAATGAACACTAGTGTATATATATATATATATATATATATAATCAGGACTATGTAGGTTCTTCCTTTCCCTCCTTTATTGCCATCCCTTCCTTTTCTCTCTTTATTTAAAATTTTTTTTTTTTACTTGCCACCCCACAAGGGCAGAGTTACACATGAGGTCAGTTTTTAATGTGGGGGAAAATCAGCTCCTCACAAAGGTGCACTCTGGTTAATAACAAAAATAAAATCTATGAGTCATGGAGGATTTCTCCTCTACTAAGACCAAAAAATTGAAGGGTAGCATCAGAACAGATACTACACTTTGATATATTCTTTTATTCAGGCAAAAATAAACATGAACAAAAAACTTAGGCACAAGGCCAACTCAAAAGGGGGGGTGGTCGTTGGTCATCCTTGTCACTCAAGAACTAAACAAAAGTTTCTCTTAGCTAGAATCATCTTCCACCATAATATCGCATTCGCCCTTTCGTACTTGCCCAGCCCAAAGGCAAGAAGAATACCCATCCCAGGAGAGGTGAAATTACCAAACAAAGTTTTGTACCACTTTTAATGTCCGTACGGAGATTAAAATCAAGATGATGATACTAAATCTTATATCTAGAATCCTTATTTCAATTTTGATCAAAATCCATACATTATTTTGATTTTAGAAAACATCTCAGATTTAAAGCTTAAGACTTAAAAATTAATGTTTTATGAATATGGATTGAATTTAATGCAAATCTGAAATATTTGAATTTAAGAACTGCTTAAAAACCTTTGAAAATAGTATGCAAAGGAAACTGCGATTTGGAGGATATCTTAATAGCTATTTAAATTTCACAAAAATTGTATGAACTTTCGTAGAGGGCTTCTACCCTATTTGTATAAAATTACATTAAATAAAATATGCCCCACATTACCCACCCTTACACCTAGAAGCTAATGTTCCAAAAGTCAATTAAAGAGTGAATTATATAAACATATACACATAATATATATATTATTCCTTAATTGGAATTCATTTCTGAGATGAGCATTATAAAGCAACAACTAATAAAGATGAGACTAATAGTCCAAAATGAAAATAAATTAATAAAATTAACACATACACATAACTTGATATAAGTAGTGAATGTCATTGTATATTCATACACCTATTACTTTGAATTATTTCCATTTTATTGCATGCATTTTTTTTAGTGTCAATTTTTTATAGTGTAAATTTTTTTTATAGTGTAAATTTTTTTTATAGTGTAAATTAATTGTACAAATGTTAATATTTTCAGTTCGAAGAATCCCGAAGAAGCAGAATTAGAGGAAACTTTAAATAAAGTGGTAAGAATATTTTTTATTGACCAAGTTAAAAATTCAGTTTTTTGTAAAGAAATTTATTGTTCTAATTCCAATATGCAAAACTTAACTGGAAAAAAAAAAAATCCTGATTTCCAATTTTTTTTCTTTTCATAGATGGTTGTCTTTAAATACATTGAAGATAAAGATGTTTTCCAAAAATTCTATAGCAAAATGTTAGCCAGACGATTGGTGCTGCATATGTCTGCAAGTGACGATGCGGAAGCAAGCATGATATCGAAATTGAAGGTAATGTCACACGATGCTTCATTCATTTTTTTTTTTTTTTTTTTTGATCCTTTTCTTATCCTAAAATTAAAATATCACTCATTTTAAATTCTTCGTTTATTTCTATTGACAACGACAAATAGTAATGTCATTTTGCAATGAATTATCTCCTTTACAAGAGCACTTATTTATTTATCTCCCCCATGAGGGCAGTTAGACGTTAGGTCAGTTTTTGATGTAACAAAAATCCAGTTTCCTCCCCCTCTAAAAAAAGCATCCTTGATCGGGATAAAAATAAAAATTGTTGTAGTCTAGAAGGATTTCTCCTTCCATGCCTGAGGACAGAAAAGATTGTGTATAGCAACAGAATAGATACTACATTTTGCTCCTAGCTTGCCAAGGTGAATCAACTGTGTGTTATCACTGGAAAAGTTTTTTGTTTTTTCAAACTAAACAAATAATTTATATTGTATTGATTGGACTATTTGTTCTCATCTTGAGTGTTATTTGTCGATGTAGCCTTTGACCGTCTTCAGGCATGCTGGTTGTTGCCTTGGAAAAGAAAGAAGAAAAATTAACTGGCTTGTCTGATGAAAACAAGTAATATAAAGAATCAGCCCGCATTTCAAAAATTCAGAACTGATAAACAATGAATTTGCCTCAACCAAAAAATCCATCGATTTGTCTTAATGAAGATTTCAGTAAAATTCAATTACAGCAACGATCAGGTTTTTTTTTTTTTCTTTTTTTTTTTGACTCCTAAACAAATTATTGTTGAGATGTATTCATTCTTTTGCAGCCTGTTGTCCTCATCTTCATTGTTTTGTTTGAAGATAGTCTCAATCCTACCCAAAGCAGGTCAAAGGATTAGTTAGCCAAAACATGGTGAGATGACAACAACTATGGAAGGCAGTAATTACTGAGGATACAGTTAAGATTCAGCATTCCTATCCCGTCACGGTTAATCACCTGAAGAAGGCCAGAGGATGAGTTGGCCGAAACGTGAAAGCATGACCACACAAATTATGAAATGTCTTCTCTGTTGATTGAAAGCATTCCTCTGGTCCTGTGCAGTTCTAGGAGGATCACCTTCCCAGGATTTACCATCTTTTCAGGAGTTAGTGTAATGCTAATTGCCTGAGATGCTTCTACCAAGGAATGCTAATAGGGCTACCCAGGTGTTTTGTAGGCCAGTGTGCTCTTCTTAAAGGGCATTAACTTTTCAAATCCCACTTTCTGACTCTTGTGTCACATCATTCCATTGTGAAAGGGAGATAAGTAACTTTAATTTTTTTACCCCACCTCCTTAAAGGACAAAATCTTTGCAGTTAGTCAATACTTTTGAGAAATTCATAAAACAAAAATAAATTACCATTTTGTTTTAATAGTTGAAAAATTTCCAAAATGTCAAACTCTTTGTGTTTCCAGCAAGCATGTGGCTTTGAATATACCTCCAAACTTCAACGCATGTTCCAGGACATTGGCGTCAGTAAAGACCTAAATGAAAGATTCAAAAAGCATTTACAGGCATCATCTCAGCCTTTAGACAGTAAGTATCCCATCTGCACGTTTTTATCTTTTTCATTTTTCTCATTGAGTCATTTTATTTTTCACTTTTAGAATTGTCTTTTGTCATCTTTAGTTCACGTCGCTATTAATAAAAATGGTCTAATCACTTGTGCTTCTCGCTTCTATCAGACTTTTTTTTTTTTTATTATTAACCGATTTCTTATTGTGATTAAATGTAGCATAAATTTAAAAATCTCATTTAAATTTTCTTTATTTTTAACTCTTTACAGTTGATTTTAGTATACAAGTTCTCAGCTCGGGATCTTGGCCATTTCAACAAACCGGCTCTTTCAACTTACCTGTGGAAGTAAGCATTTTTTTTTTTTTTTTTTTAATTTAAAAAATTTTTTTAATTCCATTTTCACCCCAAGCAAGACACACTGCCACTTTGATGTAGGGGGCTACTATCGGGGACATAAGTTGCGGGGATACTATGTAGGGAGTTAAGCAGCAAGATGTCTGTTCAAATTACATTTGAACTTCTGCATGTCAGTACAGTTGGGAAAAAAGGAACCCGGAAGGGAGTTCTGGAGTCTAGCAGTTCTGGGTAAGAAACTATTAGAGTAGAAAGCCTTCTAGGGATCTCTGTGTAGGGGTGGGATTTTGCTGATTGTGGGGGGGTATTTATGTCGAGGAGGAGGGTACAAGGGCTTGCAGCTTGTCAGAGCATTCATCATTAAAATACTTGTAAAAATGGCAGAGGGATACATTTTCGTTGATAGGACAGGTTGAAGCTTGGATAACAGTTCAGGACTTATCAGGTTGGCGACTCTCTTTTGAACACTGTCCAGGAGCGAGAGACTAATAGCAGATGCAGCAGCCCAAATGTGACAACAATACTCCATACATGGGTGAATGGTGGCTTTGTAGAGATACAGGATACTTTCAGGTGTAGATAACATTCTAGCACGGTATAGAGAGCCCATCTTCCTCGCAGCAGCCCTAGCAATGCTCTCAATAGATCTGTTCTAACTCATGTTCCCCATGAACGTAAAGCTTTCAGGTAGTTTCTTTAGCCATAACTATTGGTAGTTGAGAAGGTTTCTTGTAATTATTGAAGGAAACAAGCTTAGTCTTGGCAGTATTGAATGTGACCATCCATTTTTGACTCCATTCCGTTACAGATTGGACGCCTTTCTGCCATTGCCTGAAATGTGTTTTCTCCTATTTCCATTCATCTTAACATCCCCCCCTTTTTTTTCATATTTTAAGCATTTTTTTCATATTTAAAGCATCACATTTTTTTCATATTTAAAGCATCACATTTTTTTCATATTTAAAGCATCACATTTTTTTCATATTTAAAGCATCACATTTTTTTCATATTTAAAGCATCACATTTTTTTCATATTTAAAGCATCACATTTTTTTCATATTTAAAGCATCACATTTTTTTCATATTTAAAGCATCACATTTTTTTCATATTTAAAGCATCACATTTTTTTCATATTTAAAGCATCACATTTTTTTCATATTTAAAGCATCACATTTTTTTCATATTTAAAGCATCACATTTTTTTCATATTTAAAGCATCACATTTTTTTCATATTTAAAGCATCACATTTTTTTCATATTTAAAGCATCACATTTTTTTCATATTTAAAGCATCACATTTTTTTCATATTTAAAGCATCACATTTTTTTCATATTTAAAGCATCACATTTTTTTCATATTTAAAGCATCACATTTTTTTCATATTTAAAGCATCACATTTTTTTCATATTTAAAGCATCACATTTTTTTCATATTTAAAGCATTTTTTTAGAACCAGTTCAATGTTTTTATACTGTTTTGCTGTTCTCATCTTTAATAAATTTGCAACGATGCATAAATTTTTATAAGATATAAAATTTATTTTGTTAGACTTAAATGGCATTTCAGCTGAAAATTGATATTTAATTCTGATTTGTGATTTCTTTTTTAATGTAAATCTTTTTCGGTGTTAAATGTTTTCTTTTTTTGCATTTGCAGCTTGAAAGGAGTTTTCAGCGTTTCACAACCTTCTACAGCAGTCAGCACAGCGGACGCAAATTAAATTGGCTCTACCACCTTTCAAAAGGAGAGTTGGTTACCAGTTGTTTCAAAAACAAATACACTCTCCAGGTAATTCAACAAATTTTTTTTTTTTTGTTGATTTTATGTGTAAATTGTTACATTTACTTTTCAAAACTGTGCAAAAATAAAACCGTTTTTCTCACACTTCGTTTAAATCAAATTTGCAACAAATAACATTTTAGAGTTTACGGAAATTATACAATATTTATGCTTGTTCACACTGTCAGCAGCATCACAAATTCGCTGATGGAATCTTACGTAGAGGCGATAAAATTCCACTGGAAATGGGCCATCTTTAAACTGTTGATTACCTGTGATGCCTTATGATAGGATCCTGGTGGCTGAGCTATTCTACCACATCGGCCCTTCAGCTAGATGAGAAGTTGGAGAGACTTGTCAGTCAGCCTGTCACATTATGGTCTAATATCTATAAGTTCATTCCCAACTGTGTTATTCAATTGGATCCTTCAATATCTTTGTTATCTTAAAAAACACAAACCTGAACAATTCACTATTGAATACCACGACACATCTAGATCCCTCTGTTAGATTTTGCTGCTAGAAAAAAGCGCTTGCAGACATATTTTCATAAACTACAGATCATCACTCTCTGTTAAAGCCAAAATAAGATATGCTATAAATTTGATAAACTGCATCTGTAGAAAATATACTAAACTAGAATAAACAAAATGATCACCATTAGACACTTCCAACAAAGTACTTGGGCAGAATGGACATCTAGAAACCAACAACAGTACACGTTTTCTAACACCAATTTCCTAAAATTACTGCATATTAACAATAGAATAATATTGGTCGTCTGCAGAGAATATGTAGATATCCAACTTACACATTCCAGACCGATACTGATGCAACACCTATCCAAAACTAGAATACCACCCAACAACAACAACACAGGTTTATGTAATCACACATAATGCAGTATACCAAGTACAATGTGCGATATTTAATGAGTTCTACATCATTAGCACAGGCCACTGCATATATGCATAAAAGAACATGAAACACCCAAGGTGTCTTCATTTTAAAAACATCTATCATAGACTCATGACCCTACAAAAGACCTACGAGTAAAAATACTAGCTACTGAATTGATTTAGGCAATCTCAGAATTAAGGAATCACTAGTGATAAGAAAATCAGCCTCAAAATATATAGAGTAAACCTGCACCTTTCATATAATATGACAATGAACACACATATAGATGACTAATAAATAACAAACTGCATTAAACAAATATTACTGATGTTTGTGTGTGCTTAAATGTCAGCACTACTGGGCCCATTTTATGTGAGATAATTAAGTAATAATTTAAAAAAAATAGTTAAATATCAATATTAAAAAAAAAATAGAGAAAAGAAAAACTAATTTAAAGAATTGATATTTTTTAAAGGGAAATAACTGACTCCCACCTCATTTGTCATGAGTTACTTCCCTTATATCTGACTTACAAAAAAACAACATAAAAATACATATGCACATGACTAAATAATAATCAAATAAATTATAACATGACTAAATAATAAATTATAACATGACTAAATAATAAATTATAACATGACTAAATAATAAATTATAACATGACTAAATAATAAATTATAACATGACTAAATAATAAATTATAACATGACTAAATAAATTATAACATGACTAAATAATAAATTATAACATGACTAAATAATAAATTATAACATGACTAAATAAATTATAACATGACTAAATAATGAATTATAACATGACTAAATAATAAATTATAACATGACTAAATAATAAATTATAACATGACTAAATAATAAATTATAACATGACTAAATAATAAATTATAACATGACTAAATAATAAATTATAACATGACTAAATAATAAATTATAACATGACTAAATAATAAATTATAACATGACTAAATAATAAATTATAACATGACTAAATAATAAATTATAACATGACTAAATAATAAATTATAACATGACTAAATAATAAATTATAACATGACTAAATAATAAATTATAACATGACTAAATAATAAATTATAACATGACTAAATAATAAATTATAACATGACTAAATAATAAATTATAACATGACTAAATAATGAATTATAACATGACTATAATAATCAAATAAATTAGAATTAACATAATATAATTATTATTGATAAAATATAGTTTAATAATATCAAGCATCGACTAACACATCGATGGTAACTTTTTTAATAATTATCTGTGAGCCTAATACAAACAACATCCTATAACTTCCGGCTCCTGGCAAAAATACCCCAACTTGGGCATTGTACGGATTTTTCTTTATGATCTTTCAATAATTTTGATGTTTCACATTTCTTCCGCTCGAGTCTTTAAGACGAATCACTAAGGATCTCATTTTCATTTTGATAAAACCAAAACTACAATGACAATCTCCATTATTTTCATTAAAATTGGAAATATTTTTCAAATTTTCACCAACTATGGGCAAATAGCTCCACTGCCTTCTGGATGACTTGGGAAAGGCAAAACCTAAGGGAGTAAATCTCAACAAAAAAAAAAAAAAGCGGACGATGAAGCATCGCAACATCTTTCTGGCAGCTCCTGCAGCTGCTCTGGCTCTGATCGTATTGCCTTGCCTTTCCATCGGAATTTGCAATGCCAAGAGGAGAATCCTAGTAACTGGACAAACCCAGGTCTCCTTATCAATCCGGAGAGCCAGTTCCAGCTTTGAACTGTATAGCCACAGAAGATGCTGCAGTGCGCCAGACTAGATGCAGAATACCATTGTCTCATTAGACAGAACGTTGCCATTGTCAAAAATCTTGTTTGGAATCCTGATAAGTGGATCGTGAAGCACTACGACACTTTTCCAACAAATCCTTGGTTTAGTTATTGACATTAATTGAATCCACTTTCTATAAAACTATGACTATTTAACGAGTTGTGTTTGAAGGTGATGATAGACTGTACAGAAAAGAAAAAGTGACAATCCTATAACTTCGGCTGCTGACACAAACATCTACGTTGTACATGTTTTTTCTTTTTTCTCAAGATAAGATTTTTCCTAAAAAATTCAAAGAATATAACACCACTAATATCATCCTGTTTGACACATGTTGGTAAATGAATATTGAAAACTTTCAATCTTGTTATTCTGCTTACCTTGTCTAATGTTTTATCCCAAACTGCATTGTCATAACCTTCAAACACAATTCCTTTCACACTATCTACAATGTTTCAAGCAAACTATAGCATCCTCCTCAAAAAAATGTTTTACATTGTTTTTGTTTCTTTTAAGGCGTCAACTTTCCAAATGGCTTGTTTACTCCAGTACAATTCCGCCAATGTTTTGACAGTTCAGCAGCTCTGTGAAAGCACGCAAATTAAATTTGTGAGTATTTCAATTATTTCTTATAAAATCATGTGTTCTTAATTTTGTTTAATAGTGTTGAATATCCATTGGCAAGATGACCTAGCTCTAGTAAGATGGGGGATGCCATCTGTGTAAGCAGAAGAATAACCTCCAAAGGAGGAAGTTTCATGGGAATATGAAATTCACAAGCGGTCCCTAGTTGCATGTATATCCTCATTAGGGGAGATGATGATGACGTTAGGTTTTTAAAACTCTTGCAGGGAGATGCCAACGTCCTCCTATACACAGTGCCTGGAATTCTCAAATTGGTCACCCATCTGATATTTGCAACAGAAAGCAAGATTTTCTCTCATCAATTCTTATTTTCACACTGCAAACCTTGACTCTCTTGCAACAAAGATATACATTATTAATTTTTTTATTAATTTTTAAAATTTTTTTATTAATTTTTTTATTTTTTTTTATTAATTTTTAAATTTTTATTCAATTTTTAATTAATTTTTTATATGCTATTTTATAGATTATTAATCCTTTGTATTGGTTTTTATCAAGCAAAACATGAAAGTGATAAGGATAAATATAAACCTGGTCAGAGGTTGGTTAGTCCGGAAATTAATTTCTAAAAGCTGAACAATGCATGTGAATCTGTTAAGCCGAATATTATCGAGTTTAAGTTTTTTCTTTTTTAAATATATTTTGTTTACAGAAAAGGCCTTTTTTTTTTTTTTCTTTAGCACAGCAACTGTTAACATGTTTTATATTTAAATTTTTTATTAAAATGCTTAAATCTTTGAAATATTTACATTCTTGCCTGATTACAAAAGTTAAATCAACAATTCAATGCTTCACCGCTTTCAAATTATAATTAAGAAAAAGACGAAAAAAATGTTTTAAAGTTCAACTTTATTATTGAATGAAAATGTTGTAATGAAAAGTGTATTAAAATTGAATGTGCAACCATTCTGTTTATAGGACACTCTCGTCCAGGTTTTGAAAATTCTGCTGAAGACCAAACTGCTAATGACGGATGCTGATGATGATAATGATTTGCAACTCACCTCACAGCTCGCCTTTTTCAGTGATTATAAAAAGTAAGTACTTTATTCAACACATTCTTATGTTGCGTGTTCTTTGCTTTTAACAGATTTTATTTTTTAGAATCGGTTTGTGTCCAGAATTGTCTAAGCAGCCAATGAACCATATTCAACAACTAACAATAAAAAAATAAATAAAACATAAAATAAGAAAATTAAAAATAAATAATTCGCCCGTACTCCTCCGGCACCCATCTTTTATAACCAATAAAAAAAAAAAAAATAGAACAGTAAATACACCAAGCCTCAAAGAAAATGACAACAATAAAAATCGCTTTTGACGACGATCGGATGTATCGATTGAAAGCGTTTCAGAACAATATGGTCGAACAACAACTACTGAGCACCATAATATACAACATGCCAGCCAAAATAAAAAACACGCAGCAAATTGAAAATTTTTTAACAAAATCCGATAAAAGAACTTGGTCGTGTTCAATCAGATGTGCTTGAATACACACACACACACACACACACACACACATATATATACATATATAATTTGTATGATGTACCTATTTATGATGAACAAAAATGACATAAATTAAGTAGTTTTACTTTTAATTAAAAACAAATTTTATGAACAGGCAAAAAAGTACTTGCGTTACCATTTTGAAAAATCAAGGCAGATAACTCCACAATAATTCAAACTTGCAAGGTCAATCTTATAATTAATGCTCATGATTTCAAATCTCTTAAAATCGTTCAAAAATGATTTTCTATATTAAAAAAAAAAAACTACTTGATGAATTTACGTGATTTTTGGAATATAATATTTTCATTCAATCATGGGTATGTACATCAAAGATTTTTGTATATTTATATATACGGAGGAATTTATTTTAAAAATTATTTGACTGAATTTTATTTTTAAAATTGTTATTTGACTGAATTTTATTTTTGAAATTGTTATTGACTGAATTTTATTTTTGAAATTGTTATTTGACCGAATTTTATTTTTAAAATTGTTATTTGACTGAATTTTATTTTTAAAATTGTTATTTGACTGAAGTTTATTTTTGAAATTATTTGACTGAAGTTTATTTTTGAAATTATTTGACTGAAGTTTATTTTTGAAATTATTTGACTGAAGTTTATTTTTGAAATTATTTGACTGAAGTTTATTTTTGAAATTATTTGACTGAAGTTTATTTTTGAAATTGTTATTTGACTGAATTTTATTTTTAAAATTGTTATTTGACTGAATTTTATTTTTAAAATTGTTATTTGACTGAATTTTATTTTTAAAATTGTTATTTGACTGAATTTTATTTTTGAAATTATTTGACTGAAGTTTATTTTTGAAATTGTTATTTGACTGAATTTTATTTTTAAAATTGTTATTTGACTGAATTTTATTTTTGAAATTGTTATTTGACTGAAGTTTATTTTTGAAATTATTTGACTGAATTTTATTTTTGAAATTGTTATTTGACTGAATTTTATTTTTAAAATTGTTATTTGACTGAATTTTATTTTTGAAATTATTTGACTGAAGTTTATTTTTGAAATTATTTGACTGAAGTTTATTTTTGAAATTATTTGACTGAATTTTATTTTTGAAATTATTTGACTGAAGTTTATTTTTGAAATTGTTATTTGACTGAATTTTATTTTTAAAATTATTTGACTGAATTTTATTTTTGAAATTATTTGACTGAAGTTTATTTTTGAAATTGTTATTTGACTGAATTTTATTTTTGAAATTGTTATTTGACTGAATTTTATTTTTAAAATTGTTATTTGACTGAAGTTTATTTTTGAAATTATTTGACTGAAGTTTATTTTTGAAATTGTTATTTGACTGAATTTTATTTTTAAAATTGTTATTTGACTGAATTTTATTTTTAAAATTGTTATTTGACTGAATTTTATTTTTGAAATTATTTGACTGAAGTTTATTTTTGAAATTATTTGACTGAAGTTTATTTTTGAAATTATTTGACTGAATTTTATTTTTGAAATTATTTGACTGAAGTTTATTTTTGAAATTGTTATTTGACTGAATTTTATTTTTAAAATTGTTATTTGACTGAATTTTATTTTTAAAATTATTTGACTGAAGTTTATTTTTGAAATTATTTGACTGAAGTTTATTTTTGAAATTATTTGACTGAAGTTTATTTTTGAAATTATTTGACTGAATTTTATTTTTGAAATTATTTGACTGAAGTTTATTTTTGAAATTGTTATTTGACTGAATTTTATTTTTGAAATTGTTATTTGACTGAATTTTATTTTTAAAATTGTTATTTGACTGAAGTTTATTTTTGAAATTATTTGACTGAAGTTTATTTTTGAAATTATTTGACTGAAGTTTATTTTTGAAATTATTTGACTGAAGTTTATTTTTGAAATTATTTGACTGAAGTTTATTTTTAAAATTGTTATTTGACTGAAGTTTAATTTTAAAATTGTTATTTGACTGAATTTTAATTTTAAAATTGTTATTTGACTGAATTTTAATTTTAAAATTGTTATTTGACTGAATTTTAATTTTAAAATTGTTATTTGACTGAAGTTTAATTTTAAAATTGTTATTTGACTGAAGTTTAATTTTAAAATTGTTATTTGACTGAATTTTAATTTTAAAATTGTTATTTGACTGAATTTTAATTTTAAAATTGTTATTTGACTGAATTTTAATTTTAAAATTGTTATTTGACTGAATTTTAATTTTAAAATTGTTATTTGACTGAATTTTATTTTTGAAATTGTTATTTGACTGAATTTTATTTTTCGTTTTCATCCTCTCACTTTATCGTTCTTTCCTGTTTTTTTTCTTCCTCTTTCTGTCGTGCCTTTATGACAGTTCTCTATTCTTGTCCAGAATTCTCCCTATATCCTGAAACAAAGATGAAAAAAAGCTGTCTGTATGTATGCATCTGTGATAAAATGAAAATGTCATATTCCAAAAACGTAAATTGATCAAGTAGTTTTATTTTTAAATAAGAAAATCAAATTTTTTGAGTAACCGAAGAGTGGCTGTATTGTCAGCCACTTTGAAAACAATCTAAAGAAAAATAAAGAGGAAGATAACTCCACAATAATTCAAACCTGCGAGATTTATGTTATTTCTATGAATTTCCATTAATTGATTAAAAATGTTCCACCCTCCCATATTTTTATTGTCATTGAAATCACTCGCTTTTTAATCGATTGATTGCCTACTTTAGTTTTACCGAGAAGGAACTTCACATGCCTCCCTGCACTTAGTCTACATTGCACTGTAGAGAATCTACTGTAAATTTTAGAAAATTGTGTAAATAATGGCTTCACTTGAAGTTTAAAATGCAAAAGTCAAGTATCATGGTTCAATTGTGCTCTAAGAATGCATTTATTTTGAATATACCCGTCTTATAAAAGAGTATACAGTTGATTTTATAGGCCAGGACTTTCTGCTTGTGCGGTAATAAAACTTCTTAAATGCACTTGTAGCGTTAAGTTGTATAAAGGTGTTAACTTTGATCAAAATCAGACTTCCTTCTTTAATCGGATTTTTTAGATTTTCGATACTTATCAAAAATACAATTGGCCCAGCTGTTTCTGAGTTGATAGGGAACAAACTCACAAAGTTCCTTTTATATAATAGAGAATTTTTATTTAAAATTTTTTTTTTTTTTTTTGATAGTTACTGATATAATGAATGTACTTGATAAACCTGATTGAAATTCTGAGAGGAGACTGTCCATTTTGATGTGTCTTCTCAGCTGTAGGTAAATAACAGATCATTAAGAGATCATCTCAGCTGTTTATCATTAGGTCAGCTGCCTACTGCTATTCGTGTCTAACAGTTTTCAAGAGGAGATAACTGCTGCCCAATTAAAGCGATCACTTTTTTTTCTTTTTGCTGGAGAATTAATTGTAATGATTGTAACCATATATGAAACGAATTTAAGACGTTTTTAACAAATACTTCCCTCCTCTCTGATTTCCGCTCTTTCTCCAAACTGATAAAAATATAATTGGAAAATCTATTGATTGAAAAATGTTCAAACATAAACATTTTCCTTTGTTGGTTCTGGTCATGAAATGGATCGATTCTAATCAAACAATTGCCACAAACTGTCACACGTATAATCATGAAATGTACCCTGTGCTTGGAGGCCTGTGCTGACAGAACAAGAACATGCTACCTCTGTGGATCAAGTAAAGGGTTCCGTTTGAAATTTTGTACAATTGCTACAGCTTGACAAGGTACACCTGAACAAAACGTCGAAAATCAAATGAAACGTGAAAATAATACAAGATAAGAACAGTAATTGGAATAATTCAAAAAGTACGAATAATCCTCATCTCAAAAATTCCGAAACATAAATTTTTTTCATTGAAAATCAACTGAATCTCTCGCTGATGTTCATGATCCTGTTGACAAGCATCACGCATATTTTTTACCATCACTAACTAGCAGTTTTATCATCGACTGAAGGAAGTGTCTATCAGATATGTGTGTGTGCAGTGCAATAACGTAAGTGAAACGTAGTGTTAAGTGTTGAGACATTATGTTGAACAAAGATGGCGGCAGTAAATCAAATCTGCAAAGAATCAATGCAGTCACGATTTCGAGTGTTAAGTAATTCCTAGTAACAAAGATGGCGGCGAAGAATCAGTGCAGTCCTGATCTGGAGTTATTTTGAGACAGAGGCTGACGGCGAACTGACTGAATCCAAAATTCAACATTTTTATAATAACTTTTGAGGCTTCTGATTGGTTGATTATTATAAGTGTCATACCCTCATTATGGTCAAAAACATTTTAACACGCCCCTTTTTTGATGTAATGAAAAAATCCTTTCGGATTCAATTTGGTTTGACTTGAGAAAAGAAAATAAATAAATAAAATAACTTTTTTAATTTGTCTTTATTCTCAATGGTCAAAAAACAAAAAAAAAATGTTATTTCATGTATATAGATTATCATAATATTTGTTTTAACATTAGTTTCAAATGCTAGCATGTGTTCGATGACTTTTACAAAGTTGACTTAACTGCTTTCTCTTAACTCCAGTTCGTCTTTATCTCTTCCTCCCATGTTTTACTTGGTCTTCTCCTGTGGGCTGACCCTGCTACCTTAACTGTTCTACATCTACAAACCCAAAAACTCTCATCAATTCTTTCAATGTGACCATACCATCAAAGTTTCCTGTTCTGCACAAATTTAATCTTCCTATAAAGTCATCAGAGCTAGTCTTCTCTTTAAGAATCTCATTACTAGGTCTACGACAACAGAATATTCTTATCATTGTTTAGACTCTAGTATATATCCGACACAGTTAATCAACCGAGAAGCACATCACTCTATATAAAAGCATATAAGATATCAACAGATACTCCCTCAAAAGTTTAAACAATGAAAAGAATATGCTGTTGTCCTAGCTCTACTCATTGCACATCATCTCATTCTCATATCATTTCTCTCCATGCAATGCATGTCCTCAACGATCACTTGTTAGATTTCACTTCCATAAATCATCTGTAGGTCCGCTGGCACCGTTTTTGTCTTCAATACACAAATCTGATGTTTCTCGTTGGTGCCAAGACTGGTTACCCATCACTGTCTTAGCCGATGCTGACCCTAGTGTTTGGTCTCTGTTCGTCCGGGACGCTGTGTGTTCTATGAGAGAAGCCGACTCCACACATCCTGGGTGAATGCCACTTTAAGTCCTTCGCCATACTGCGTTCACATGCCATATAGATTGTTGTTTTGACAATGATAACCCTTTGCTAGAAATGGTAGATATCGAAAATGTCTTTATTTTTTATTTTTTATTTTCAGTAAAAAATTACGTGTAAATATTAATGTTCCAATGAAGACGGAAGAGAAGATTGAACATGAGACAACACATAAAAATATTGAAGAAGATAGAAAACTGCTTATTCAGGTATGATCATCTTATCTCAAATGTATTGCAAATTATTGAATCTTTTCGCATCAGTTTGTTCAAGCTGGAGATGGGGCATCCTACCCGATGCTAGACATTCACCTATTAACTTGTGTATTCCAACCAAGAGATCTTTTTAGGATCCTGATTGTCCCTTCAAGTACAATTGTTTGAATCTCTCTTGCACTTGGTTTACCGGGTATATTTACCAGGTAATTTTTAAAATTCTTTTTCAGAAGTCCAGTTGCTCCAATAATTACTGGAATGTTGGAGATCTTCCTAAGATTGCAATTTCTTTTCATGTTGTAAATAAGACCTTGGTACTTCATCATCTTTTTCCTCTCAGCTCTGTTTAAACCAACATCATTAAGGACACTAACTTCTAAATTTGCTTCTTTCTACTTTCTGTACTAATATCACTATTAGGTTTTATGGCTCCGTTTACGAGATACGTAGCATAGCCATAATGGATGGTGTATGACTTATTTCCAACTGTTCTTTTTGGTAAACCTGTTTCCAGGACTTGCTGCTGCACTCAATCTTCAACTTTTTACAGATTATCCAGTGGAGATATTTACACACTCCATTGTGTTGTATAGTAACCACTCCACATTAGATCCTTAATTAAAACCTTTTTCCTAATTAGATTCTGCTCCACCTCCAAAATCTGTTCAATCTTTTTTCACATTTCTATGATTAGGTCGAGCGGAATACTCTTCATTTTTATTTCTTGCTTGTTTAATGAACCGTCCCTTTAAGTAACCCAGTTTACCAAATTTCCATAACTAACGATTGATACAATATTATCCCTTATCCTTGAGTGACCTCCGGGCCTTGATAGGTGGTGACCCCATGTAAAAAAAAAAGAGATCAAATAAAATTACGCTCACCATCATGAAAATGATTAATCAACCAGAGCATAGAAATAAAATAGTCAATACAAAAAACTAAATCTGCCGTTGCTCTAGCAAAATATCAAAATGGATTATAAAAACGGTTTTGCTTTTGGAGCATAAAAGTAGAAATAAGTGTACGTGACGTTTCGTTTAATCCTTTTAAAACTCGAACCTTCGCCTGGCAAATATCGAAAAATTGGCCAAAAACATTAATTCCTTCACCCTAAAATCATCAGTTTTGTACAGGGAGGGTGTAGCAAAAAATCGTTTTGCCTTTTCCACGACTACTGCGACCATGATGTCATGTTTGACCCAGAAAACGTTCATGTTAGTTTAACGTGCTGGTTTTTTAAACATTTCATTTTGTCACTACTTAGTTCTTTGTCTCTTTGGCGTATGCGTAACGCGTCAAGCTTTTTTTTTTTCCGCCTTGGCTTTGAGGCTTCGGATTCAAGCCCACCTTCCGACCAAAACTTCTTTTTTTTTTTTTTTTCTTTTACACCTCTAAACACCGGGGATTTTTCTTCCCCCCCCCCCCCACTTCTACATGCACAACATCATCTTAAGATTGCATGTTTTTTTTGTTTTTTTTTTAACAGGGTTATTACCTTTCCTCCCCTACACACATCTACAAACACCCGGGCAACACCAGGTACCCCCACTAGTCTATTATATAGAAGCAAAAATGTGTGCATGTGTGCTTTTTGGTATTTCCGGCAAAGGCTTGGAGCTCGGGAAGGGGTACTGTTTCTTATAACTTTTTATATATTCACTAGATTTACAAAAGGAGGTTGTGTCTGTCTTGTATTTGAGCGATTTTTACTTCATAAAATTCACGCTATCCTGTGGCCCCGCGTGTTTATTTGGCTTTTTAGTATAAAGTGAAATTGAAACAAAGTCAGTTCCTTGGCTTTCCCGCCAGGGACGTCCAGAAAGCAAATCAGCTTTGATCAATGCGGGGAAACCCCCTCATATCAGATGATTGCTATTCATTTAGACACTCCCCTTTGTATGGGGAGCTGGTTTTCCCTACATATCTTGAGGAAACAAAACAAAAAAAACTGGCTTGCAACCAAAATTAAGTGCGGGATTTCATTCCCCTGTGGTGTAATGTTTGACCTCATTAAATTTACGCACGTGTCTGAACTCAATCACTTAACTTTCTAATCGTTTAATTTCAACCATTCTCACTTGGTAAGTTATCAGGCTATCACTTTCTTTTCCGCCTTCATCTCAAGGATTCGGATTCGGATTCGAGTTCGAGCCTACATATCTACCAAAACTTTTTTTTTTTTTTTTCTACACGCACACTGACAAACACCCAGGCAACGCCGGGCACCCCCACTAGTCTATAATATAAATCTCACCTGTCTGTTTGAATGTATGTATGTCTGCCTAAAAGATAGAGGTGACGGATTTTCATGAGATTTGTATTGTTTTGAAGCTCGACCCTTCGGATGGCAAATATCGAAAAAAATTGGCTAAAAACATTAACTCCTTCATCCTCAACTGGCCACTTTTCTACAGGGAGGGGTCCCTTTTTTTGCCGATATTTTTGAAAGTCATCCTCTTTTCGATTGACTAGCCTTAATTTAAACATATGTCACTTCCGGTTTGGTGATGGGCGCAACAGCAAACGTGTCACGTTTTTTTTTTTTTTTTCGCATTCTTTTCCTCCTTCGAGGTACGGGTTCGAGCCAGCCGGGCTTCCTGCCTGCCTACTACCACTTTTTTTTTTTTTTTTTTTTTTTTTTACTTAACACACACCTCCAAACACCCGAGCAACGCCGGGTACCCAGGCTAGTATTTAATAAAAATACAGATCATCTTGCTCCAAAAATCTCAAATCTCAACCGGGGTATAAATAGCATCAAATGCAAGTATATTTATTTTGCTGGTGTTAATTTCTTTGTGTATTGGAATTTTAAGTGTATAAAAATGAAAAAAATGTATAAAAATTAAAAATGTATAAAAATAAAAATTAAAAAAGATTTAATATCAAATAATTAATTTGGAAAACCTTTTTTTTTTTTTTTTTTCTTCACTATCTTTCAAGGAACTTTTAATCATGTCTTTTTTATTTTGTAATTTTGTTTTCTCTTTCAGCGTGACTGTAATATGTCCAAATTTCCTCATGTACTCCATGTTTTTTGTTTTCTAAAATGTGACTGCAGTTCATAATTCTATTTATCGATCACATATATATATATATATATCAACTTAGGAGTATTCAATAGGGAAAACTCGTGAATTAAAACGAGGTTGTTAAGAGTGCTCACTAAAAAGAGCAAAATATATTATTTTTATTTATATAGACAAATATTATATAGTCGCTACACTGAACATGCTAATGTTTCAGACAATTGGTCGGTAAGGACCAAAAGTTCTCATCAGGTGATGTAATAAAGTTTATGTACCACTGAAAGCGTCTGGTGCTCGAATAGAATTGTAGAAATATTTTAATAAAAATAAAACCTTAAATTTGAAAGGGAGCAGTTGGGGTTAAGTGACATTTTTAAACCCAGACATGGAAAGCGGAAGGTGGGGAAAAAGACGTTAAGACATAGCAGAATTTAAAAAAAAATAAAAAGAAAGAACAGAAAAACGGAAGAAGAAAAAAGTTAGTGTGATCACATTGTCATAAGAGATGGGAGGGGGAGGGGTGAACACATTGAAAGCATCTATGAACGGGTTAGGAGGAAGAGTGTCTAAACACGAATTCGGTTTGTAGTAAAGGAAATATTAAGAAGGAAGGCGGCGACTCAAGGGGGTGGGTGGATAAAGGCAAACATAGAGCTTATATCCAGACACACACACACACACACACGTGTTAGTACCGTAGCTGAGCATACACATACACATGCATACGTGCGCGCACATGTGTATATATGAGAATGTATCTATTTTAATCAATAAGACCAGAAAAAGCCTTATGCATGGATTATTAGGTTATATTTTCTTAATTATAAGTCATATTTACCACGCTGAAATTTAACATTAAAAAAGTAATAATGCTGCAAAGTTATAGAAAAGCCAGAAAACAATTGAAACTAAAAATCAAAATATAAAAAAATATATAATAAATAAAAAACATAATTCCTGTGGAAATATACTTCATTTCCTTATAATATATACCAATCCTTATTTAAGAAGCTCAATGTAATTACAGAGCAATATAGTGAATAAATAACAAAAGTCCATATTCCAAAGTTCATAATGTTGACCATCTTACAATTTATTCCTTTAATTCAGTTGACATTAACAATTCTTGACAGTATCTGTTTCGTAGCGCAAAAATCAATCACTTAATTTATTATATCAATCAGCGAATCTATTTTGCCCTTAACTCATCAGAAAAAATAGCAACAACCAATCCATTAAAAGGAAATAAAGTAGGTTTTGACATGATTAAATTCCGAAAATTGAAGGAGAAGCTGTAAATACCTTATGTTTCCATTACACCATAAAAAATATATAATCTGAGGTTATTATTTTCTAGAGTTAACTAACCAATGAAGTTTAACGAGGTTAATACAAGAGTGCTCAATACCAAAGTAGAGTAGGGTATACTCTTTATTTGTTTTTACATAAGCAGAAATATGTTACTTCAGTCATGGGGATGTTTCTGTCAGCTATTTACCAGTAACTAGAAACTTCTTCAGGCAATACAGCAAAAACAAAGTTTGCAATGAAAATATCAGGAAGTTCCGTCAAATGTTACGAAAAATAAGATTTAGTTGTAAGTTAGACCCAATAGGAGTGCAGATGTGAGTCTGTGTTGAGTTATAAGAATGAATGGAAAGGGGGGGGGTAAAGTCGAGATAGAGGCAATGGAAGACTAGAAAGAAAAGTATTCATATGTGATGGTCGCTCTAATACATACTACACCCGCTGGCACTCGGAATAGTCCAACCAACTTATCCCCAATGATTCCCATCCAAAACATGTCTCCACTTCCTTGTTGGCAATGAACCCTGTAATGGTTTGGAGTTTTGTTCAGGTTCTAAAATTTGGCTCCTCCATCTGGACTGTCAAGAGTAGCACGAGCCTCATCAGTAAATCGGACACGTTGCAAATCCATTTTCATGTAATTCTATGCTTAAGCCACTCGTTTTTCGCTATATTGTGTTTGCTCAATGGAGGCATTAGAAGAAGTTTGATGTTCCTTGCCATCTCATTCAGCACATTGTATTGGGCCTGCCTGGATCTTTGAACGATTCCAGCTCTTGCAAAACTGGTGCTGTTTGGGTTTCGGTTGACTTCCCTATGAATTTTCCGAATATCACAATCTGAAAGGTTTCTCCTGGTGCCCTTATCCTTTCTGGATTTGGTGTCCGAGTTGTTCACAAATGAAACCAAGGTTCTTGGATCCCTTTCCAGCTCTGTGGCTAAATCTTTGAGGGACAATCCTTCTGCGAGTCCAGCAACAATCCTTTGCTTTTAAATATCCTTTAATCAACCGTTTCTTTTTTTTTTTTTGCATTGTAAGAGACGTGCAATAAACCGATGAACAGTATACATTCCTTGATAATAAATAAAATGACATAACTTTGTGAATATCGCATGAATTTGAATAAAATTTTGATAAATAACTAACCTTAAAGCAGTCCTTTGTTATACAATTTTAATTTTTTGTGACATATATTTAGTGAAATATTATTTTACTAATCTGCAATAAAGTGATCGACAGTTTATACACACGAGTATGTTTAAGATATAAGATGGCCATCACACACACATACAGATACTATTCTTTCTAGTCTTCTATTACCTTTATCATGATCTTTAACCCTCCATCCTTTCTCATTCATTCTTATATTTAAACACACTCCTATTCACACCCCTATTAGGTCTTATTTACATACAACCATATTTTGATGTTTTAATTGCCTGATATTAACTCCCTGGGACGAGGAAGACCTGATATTTACTTTGCTTTCGTATAAGCTGTATCGCCTGAAGAGATCTCTATTTACTGGTAACTAGTTGATCGGAACATGCTCATGAATGTGTAGCAACATATTACTGCTTATGTAAAAACAAATTGTGTGTGTGTGTGACATTGTCTGTCCATCTGAAGAACAGTCTCTACCAAACTATACTATCAATTTTTGGCCTACAGACTTGAAATTTGATATATAGAGGATTTTGACCTATGGAACAAATTTGATTTTAGCTTTTAGCCTATGAAAACAGCTTCTAAGTGGTCAGAATTGAAAAAAATTAAAACTTGGCAGACGTGAGTCAAGTGCTTCTTTACACGTGCACAAATATACATTTATACGTTTATTTTTTAAGCTTTTCTAATAGTTGGGACTGGCAACAAATAATGCTATAAAATGTTTTGGTTTCGATTCTAGCTGATGGCACCTAAGTCATTTTTTTTTTTTTTTTTTTTTGTAACCCTTGAAATCAATACTATATATTAGGTTCAATATAATTCTTGACTTGGAAGCCATGTTTAGTTTCAGGACAGTTTCCGATGGTTAGTTATTCTATACAAGTCCTGGAGATGAAGAATTCTCAGTGAACAGCTGTTCTATACAAGTTCTGGACTTTATGATTTTGCAGTCAAAGAGCAAAAGATCTTTCTCGTGTTGACCCGCTAAATGATTTAATTTTTATGGGACAATTCTGGTTTCTGATTGGTTGATAGCAGAACGTGAATTAATTTGATTCGTCAGTTCTTATCAGCATCGTTTATAAATAGAATCTCCCAACATTGAGGGAGCATACCCCCATCAAATATCAAAAATGTTGGGTACAATATAATAATCAATAGATTATTGGATCTATAATAATAAATACAAAATCTGCATAAATTAAAATCTATTTAAGTGTATTTCAATCTGGCAATGCGGGGCGGCCTGCATATATATATATATATATATATATATGTATGTATATTCCTCCTTTCTGGAGATGGCTTTGTGGCCGGATTCAAATCTCCTGACCGGTGGTAATCGGGTCACCCTGCACTGATGATTCCTGAAACACTATTGTCTGTAGGTATTAAAAATAAATTATTGTAATAATTATATAATTAAGGAGAGCTGAATAGTTTCTGTTACCATGCATTTCTTTGGCAAAACAAAGCTGAACTTTCAGGTATTTGCATTAAACTCGTACCGTGTAGAAATCTTTTTTTATTTGATTTTTTTTTTTTTGTGATGCTTGTTTTAAATGGCATCCATATTTTCTCTGCTCTTAAAATATTTAAAACTATTTCTAATTGCAGGCAGCCATTGTTCGAATCATGAAGATGAGGAAAGAATTGAAACATACAAATCTTTTGTCCGAAGTCTGTTTGCAGTTGTCTTCACGTTTCAAGCCCAAAATTTCTGTCATCAAGGTTGGTAGCTTTTGAGTTGTAAACCATTTTCATTTCAGAAGAAAAGAGAAATCTTGTTCCAAACAAAATTGCAGCCGCCAAGATTTAAATTGTAAAAGCTAAGACAGACGAAAAATAGTTTCTTATTGGATAGCTGTAGAAATGTTGAATTGTAAAAGTTTGCAGATGAAGAGCAAAATTCCTTCTCGTGTGAAGAACAAAAGGTATGCGTGGAATTCTATAATACCTAGTATGGTTTCCAATTTCTGATTGGTTGCTAGCAAAGTGCAGGTCCATTTCATTGGTCAGTTCTTATCACCCCCTGTCTATAAATAGAACCTTTCAATTTTCAAGAATCATACCCTTTTTATTATACCAAAAATATTGCAACAGGTCTTTTTAAAAAATTTTTTTTATTTCATTATTCTCTTCAATTGAAAAGATCTAGAAATCTGTTGATATCAAGATGGGAAAAATGTACATGACTTTTGGAATATGATATTTTGTTTTATCACAGGTATCATACAGATTTTTCTTTTCTTGTTTTTCAACAAGGACAAGAACCCAATCACTGAATAAAAAAAAAAAATAAAAATGGTTAATAAAATGTCCTTTTTCAAAACCAATAAGAAAATTAGCAAACTTTGTCGCTAATATTGCATATACATGAGCGTTATTCAAAATGATGTCTATTGTGTAAAATTGAATAAACTTTAAAAATCACATGTTTTGCAGTAACTCGTAATGAAAAAGATTATTTTATCACGATTTACCCTCTTTTATTTTGTTTCTTGTAAAATCATGACAGTTTTTTTCCATTTGTTTGTTTCTTCCTCTTCTGCCTGGCTCATCCATAATATAATGGGTAGTTGTCTGTGTGTGTTTGTATGTCTGTGTGTGTTTGTATGTCTGTGTGTGTTTGTATGTCTGTGTGTGTTTGTATGTCTGTGTGTGTTTGTATGTCTGTGTGTGTTTGTATGTCTGGCAGCTAAAACAAAAAAAAACAAAAACAAGACAAAAAGTTGGTATTTAATTGATTGGTGTTGCTTCGGATGAATAATACATAAAATTTAGGAAAAAAACAAAAAAACAAAAAAAAAACAACCGGCATTGCTTCGGACGAATAATATATTAAAAAAAAAAATAAATAAATAAATAAAAAATAATTAAAAAAAAAAAAAAAACCTTTTTTTTTTTTTTTTTTTTATTAAATAAATAATTAAAAAAAAAAAAAATACAAAGTTGGTATTTGATTGATCGGCGTTGCTTCGGATGAATAATATATAAAATTTAGGGGGAAAAAAAAAAGCATAGTTATTACTCTTTGATCATAAACTGGCGCAGATTTTGTCATGCAGGTCAGTTTTTTAGAGATTATCTAAAGAGGCTGTGACGAGTCATTGACACGTTCACACACGAGGACTCCATGGAGCTTTCCAGAAGTTGTTGGAACCGTACACGTTCATTGCAATTGGAGGAGATTACTTTGAAGGGGACAAGAGTTTCATGTGTGTACTATCAATAAAAGTGTCCATACGAAAAAAGCCTGGAAGCTTATTGAAGGCACCTTGTATATTGGACTTGTTAGTAACAAGCGTGTGTCCTTAGGAGCCCCGCTTGTTACTAACAATGATACCGATCTAATGAAAATCCGTCATCTGTCAAAAGTTTTTGTGAGACAAACATACATACATGCAAACAAACATACATACATGCAAACATACATACACACATGCAAACAAACATACACACATGCAAACAAACATACACACATGCAAACAAACATACACACATGCAAACAAACATGCAAACATACAAACAAACATGCAAACAAACATACACACATGCAAACAAACATACACACATGCAAACAAACATACACACATGCAAACAAACATACACACATGCAAACAAACATACAAACATACACACATACAAACAAACATACACACATACAAACAAACATACACACATACAAACAAACATACACACATACAAACAAACATACACACATACAAACAAACAAACATACACACATGCAAACAAACATACACACATGCAAACAAACATACACACATGCAAACAAACATACACACACACATGCAAACAAACAAACACACACACATGCAAACAAACAAACACACACACATGCAAACAAACAAACACACACACATGCAAACAAACAAACACACACACATGCAAACAAACAAACACACACACATGCAAACAAACAAACACACACACATGCAAACAAACAAACACACACACATGCAAACAAACAAACACACACACATGCAACCAGCAAACACACACACATGCAACCAGCAAACACACACACATGCAAACAAACAAACACACACACATACATGCAAACAAACAAACACACACATACATGCAAACAAACAAACACACACACATACATGCAAACAAACACACACACATACATGCAAACAAACACACACACATACATGCAAACAAACACACACATACATGCAAACAAACACACACACATACATGCAAACAAACACACACACATACATGCAAACAAACACACACACATACATGCAAACAAACAAACACACACACATACATGCAAACAAACAAACACACACACATACATGCAAACAAACAAACACACACACATACATGCAAACAAACAAACACACACACATACATGCAAACAAACAAACACACACACATACATGCAAACAAACAAACACACACACATACATGCAAACAAACAAACACACACACATACATGCAAACAAACAAACACACACACATACATGCAAACAAACACACACACATACATGCAAACAAACACACACACATACATGCAAACAAACAAACACACACATACATGCAAACAAACACACACACACATACATGCAAACAAACAAACACACACACATACATGCAAACAAACATGCATACAAACATACATGCATACAAACATACATGCATGCAAACATACATGCATACAAACAAACATGCATGCAAACAAACATGCATGCAAACAAACATGCATACAAACATGCATACAAACATGCATGCAAACATACATGCATGCAAACAAACATGCATGCAAACAAACATGCATGCAAACAAACATGCAAACAAACAAACATGCATACAAACAAACATGCATACAAACATGCATGCAAACATGCATGCAAACATGCATGCAAACAAACATGCATACAAACATGCATACAAACAAGATTTATTCTATTTAATTACTAACTTTATCACCATTTTGTGGACTTGGTTGTTTTATCACTAATATATTCTACAATTAAAATTCTTCTCGTACACAAAACCCCTTATAAATCTGGAATTTTAAAACTTTTGTTTTTTATCATTATGAATGAACCCATACTTTTTTCTTTTATTTCAGAAATGCATAGACATTTTAATTGAAAAGGAATATTTGGAAAGAGTTGACGGTCAGAAAGATGTCTACAGCTACTTGGCTTAAAACCGTGCCGCCAGAGGTGCCATCAAAGAAGATCTGTTCTTCAAAAAAAAGGAGCCAAAGTATTTTTTTTTTTCCTCCCCGTGTTCGTCAATCTTTAACCCCTTGTTCCTCAACAAGGATAAAGGATTGAAAGATGAAAAAAGAAATAAAAGCAACAAAAAAAACATGGCGGAAAAGCAACAAAAATGACGACTGAAAAAACGATAAAGATTTTTTCCTGCTGTTTACATTGGATGACACGGAAGAAGTTGTTGCCCTCCCTTTGAAACAGCTCTTACTGTGTATGGACGTATGCATACACAACAAACGATGCGTATGTGTCTGCCCTATTTCTATGTGTGTGTGTGTATATGTACACACACACACACACACACTCACACATGTGTGTGTATGCTTGCATCCTTGTAATCTACCTTAAAGGGTGAATCTGGCAGGACCATTTCTAAATCATTTGGGTTATTTTTTATTTTTATTTTATTTTTTTTTTATTTTTGAAATTTAAGAATTTTTTAAACAATGAAAGTAGGGGGAAAACTGAAAAATAAAAGAAAGAAAAAAGACTGCAACGAACTATTATTAAGCACTAAGGGGTTTAAGGTTAGAATTCTTCTCATCCACCCCTTTTTTCCCTCTATTGGACTAATCCTTCCATTTAAGTGTTATTGTTTTTTTTTTTTTTTTGTTTTTTTTAAATATGGGGGGGTCAAAACAATTTTTAAGTGGACTTTAATAAACTATCATTTGTATTGGTTTTTCTGCAGCCCCTTATGGCAAAGAGCAACTCCTCCCTGACCCCCCCCCATTTTTTTTTTTTTTTTGTGTCTCTCTCTGCAATCAGTTAACACCAAAGCGTGTCAAACAAAATTCAGTTTCTTTTGTTTTCTTTCAGAAATGCTTGCTCTTTCGTTTAAATTGGCTGTATAAGAAGTCTACAAGTGAAAAAAAAAAAAAAAAAAAAAAAATGTTCTAAATTTTTCTTTGAAAACTTTCTTTGGGACTTTATAAAGATGTTCCAAAATTCCCTTGGAGAGAGAGAAAGAAAAACGTTTTAAACTAAAAAAAAAACAAAAAAAAACAAACTAACAAAAAAAAAAAAACCTGCCAAAACCGCATAAAAATATCCCCCAACAAATGAGAATCTCTCCTCCTCAAATTCCATTCATCTTCTGTGATGTATTTTTATCCGGCAATTTTCTTTTTCTTTTCTTTTTTTTTTTTATTGGGGGGGGGGGTGTTTGTATGTGGAGGTTGTCAACAAAAACATCTTGTTTTACCTCCTCCCATATCGTAACTACATAAACAGCACCCCTCATCTTTTTTTTTTTTTTTTTTTTAATTTATTAATATAAAAACAACAAAAACTGCAGATAAAACCCAACAGCATTTGTCATTTTAAGTTTATCATTTTGTAAATTGAGCGGGGATGGTGGGGTGTAATTTGATGATTCTTAAGAGCAATTATGCTTTTTATAATTCATCACCCCACCCCCTTTCCACCATAAAAAAGAAAAAAAAAAAAAACAAGATATAGAAACTAAAAAAAAAAACAATTCATAAATATTGAAAAAGTAAAAAAAAAAAAAAAAAACTTCTTTGCGGACTTTGATTTTAGCTAAATGGCTTCATTTTTTTTTTTTCTTTGTCTTGAAAGAATGGAATAAATCTGAATACAGTGCTAAAAGAAAGAAAAAAAAGAAAATCCCTTCATGCACCGGGGGTGGGGTGTGCTTGCTACTTGACCACGAGTTTTTGGGAGGGGAACTACAAAATAAAATGAAACTGTTACAAGACAAAGTACCTCACTGGCTTAGACTTATGTTCTCCATCCCCAAACGTAAAAATTCAGTTTATTTTATTCATACCCCTATCCCTCCCCCTTTTTATTGGCATTATTTGTAAAATACAGGGTGGGGGGCGGGGGTAAGATTTGTTCCTTAATTTTTAGTTTTTTTTTTAATGAAAACTTCTTGAGAAAGGAATTCACTTTTTTTTTTTTTTTTTTTTTCCAGGTTCGGGGGTGGCTGAAGTTTGATTTAACAAAAATAATCCATAAACGAATAAAGATTACCGTTTTTTTTTTTTATGCTTTAAATATTAAACAAAAAAAATATTTGTATGAATTTTTTTTTTCCTAATTTTCTTTTTTTTTTTTTTTTCCTTTTTTTTCCAAATCATATGAAATAATGGGATTTGAGGTTGCGTTCCAGTTGTTTGCGATGCGAAAAAGTGGTTAAAAGACACAAGAACAAGAAAACAAGTTTTTGATTTCTTTGTAGTAGAAAATGATGGTTGCTGCACTCGTTTTTAGGAAGGAATCTGAGAAAAGACATGTCGCAGTTCCAGAAAGGGAAGAAATCAGGTGCCTTCTCTCTCTCTCTCTCTCTCTCGCTTCTCCTTAAGCGTGTGTATTTTTAAAAATTTCTTTCACAACACACGCTTGCACATTGAATTGCTTGTAAAGGACAAAATCAACTTATTGTTGTTGGGTTGGGGGGATGTTATATAACCATTTGTATTCACAGAATTGAAAAGAAGAGGAAAAAAAAACTTACACCTGTGAAAAGTGATGAAAGTGTTGGGGGTGGGGGTTAAGGAAAAACGCATATGGAATAGTTAAGGTCTGCTTCTCTCACGGTCTGCATACTTAAAAAAAAAAAAAAAAAAAAAAAAAATGGCCACTGTTTTAACGGTTAATGATATCATGTGAAGGTTATGTGATGAAAGTGCTGTGTTTTTAGGGAATAAACTGTTGAGAATTTTTTCCTTTTTTTTGTTTTGGTTTTCACTTTTATTCATTTTAGCAGAAGTCTTTTTCATGGTAAGTGCTTGTCTGAGCTTCAATCTATGGTCTCCCCCTCGTCAAACTTTCACGAAAAACACTCGTCTAGCCCAAACCACTATCAATAATTTTTACACACTCTGTATCTGTACCTAAATCTAGATTCCATGAACAAAGTTTCTTTCTTAGAACTGCACGCCTGTGGAACTCTGTTCCGTTTACCTGCTTTCCAGCTGACTACAATTTGATTATCTTCAAGTCCAACGTAAGCAAGTTCTTTATGAACTATCCCGCTAAGTAAACCCATTAACCCTTATCCTCGAGTGGCCCCCGGGCCTTGATAAGTGGTGACTGCTTTGTAAAAAAAAAAACAAAAAAAAAACAACAGTCTCTCTACTCTCCGACCAAATCAAACACTGAATCATATTTAAAGATATAAAGAACTTTAATCATAAAAACTTTTTTTTAAAAATGACTGGATTAGATATTGAACGACCTGAAAAGGGTTGTATATGTCATTAAAATTTATGAAAGTATGATAGGTTATGAAAAGGAAGGGTTGTAAAGAGATAGCTTCGAACTTGAAGGTATCAAAACCAAAGCAAAATATGATGAAAGTAAAAATAAAATAGATAAACTCCATAATTTATTATACTGTTCACGCTGAAACACTTATCACAATATTCTGTTGATCTATATTAAAAAACCTTGTTAAACTTTGTGATATAATATTTTCATTCTATGGAGGTCGGGCGCGAACGAACACCCCATAATTTTATTATACCATATTTCTTCAAACTGAAACATAATTATCAAGTATACTTACGCAGATAGATATGAAAAGTCTTTATTAAAGTTTGTGCCTATTTCCATTCTATGGAGGCCAGATGCGAACGCAGACCCCACAATTTTATTATACCATCCCTATTTAAGTTAAAACATACTTATCAAAAACACTTGTAAACGTTTTTTTTTTTTTTTTTTTAATTTATTTCCATACTTTGTGGACCAGGCGCGCATGCAGACACCACAATTTTAATGAATCATCATTATGCCAGATCAAACATACCCATTCCTGTGTCTCGATACATTTATCATTATATATGATCAGTTTTCTATAATAGTCAACCATATAGGAGCCTATTTGTGACAAGGCACACACACAGATGTTCAGCTTTATAGTATAGATATATATATATACAATGTACACACAGTAGAACCCTAGATTTATGACTTTTGGACTATTTATTCGTGTGTATTTTGTGTGTGTGTACGTATGTGTGTGCATATGCGTATATGTGTGCCTCTACGTGATTACGTTTGTATGTTTGTGCGCATGCACACGTATGTTGGCGTACGCATGTGTTTATTTCCATGTGTATGCGGGGTGGAGGCGGCTCCCGTAAGCCGTGGTGAAGGCAACCCCTCTAGGAGAAGCAAATCTCTGAGTTAAAAAACATAAAGCGGGAGACCAGTACCCGCATTAAGCTGGTCTGCAGTTTGACTTGTTGCTGGCTATCTTGCTCTTGCTTGTTGCTGGATGTCAACATTTTGAACCGAGAGAGATATTTAGCTGTCTTACAAAGCTAAAACTCTGTAACACCATCAGGTACAGATACTCCCTCAGGCTATAAGAAAAAAAAAACAAAAAAACGATCCTATTGCGATGGAAAAGTTGTGACGCGTGTAGGTCTGAAATGCTGGAAGCATGTAGTAATTGATCTGCCATTATTATATGTATGTATATATATATATATATGTATGTATGTATAGGTATGTGTGTATATCTATGTTTATATGTGTGTTTATATGTGCATGTATATATATGGGCGTGTGTATGTGTGGGCATGTATGTATGTGTGTATGAGTGCATATTTACGTACATGTATGTATATGTAGGTAAGTGTGTGTGTATATATGTATGTACGTATGGATGAATGTATATGTGTGTATGTATTTGTAGGTATGTATGTATATCTGTATGTATGAGTGCATATTTACGTACGTGTATGTATATGTAGGTAAGTGTTTGTGTATATGTGTATGTATGTATATCTGTATGTACATATATGTGTATGTTTACAGATATATGTGTATCTGTATATATGCATATTTGCGTTTAACTATATATATATATGTGTGTGTGTGTGTGTGTATGCATGCCAATGACCGTCTTGTTTATGTATAAGTATGTCTACGTATGCATATATGTAGGTTATTTGTATGTGTGTATTTGCATATGTGTATGCATGCGTGCATGTATATATATGCATATATACCAGTGACCGTCTTCAGTGTCATGTCTGCGTGTGAATTTTTTTTTTTTTTTTTTTTCCCCAGCAGGACTAAAGATAACCTTATCTTCGGGCTCATGGACTTTCAGTACCTGAGGGAGTGGCATTCGTCTGACAAGACGTTGCAATCATCATCATACACACACACACACAATGCCAGTATAGTTACATTCTAAGATCCAAATATTTTTCATGCAAAACAGCAACTTTAGCATGTTAAAATTTCAGTACGTTTTTTATTTTTTTATGCAGAAATAAATGGTTATTATGTCAATACTGATTCTTTTTGTGCATTATACTCTTCAGAAAAATTAGAAATTCTTTACTTGAAAATAAATAAATGCATAACAATATAATGCTGCAAGAAGAAAATGTCCATAGAAGACTCAACACTGTTTCGGCAGCTGTCTTTGTTGAATTTTTCTGAAGAGTATAGTTATGAAAAGAGACGGTATTGACATAATAACCGTTTGTTTCTGCATAACAAAACGGATTAAAAAAAAAAAAAGTAACAAATTTTGACATGCTTGGAAGAGCCGTTTTGCATGAAAATAAATATTTGGATCTGGGAATGCAACTATACTGGTATTTGTTTAGATGTGCTCTCTTGTTTTATTCAACACACATTGAGCTTTTAAACAAGGGTTCGTATACAATAAGAGTGAAATATAATTGAAAAACATTTTAGTAAAATAACAAGAGATATATATATATATATATATATATACACACACACATCTCATAAAATTTTTGAAAAGAAAAAGACCCGAGTAAATTGGTACTTCTGCAAGAGCTGGTATTTTATGAAAAAAAAAACAATGCATTACATTATGCTCCAAGAAGTTGTGTGTAACAACTGCAGACGAATCTTTGAAACACTGTGAAAAATTTCCCCCACTCTTTATCTATGCCTAAATCAAAACGTGGATTCCATGAACAAAGCTTCTTTCTTAGAACTGCACGCCTGTGGAACTCTCTGCTGCTTACCTGTTTCCCACCTGACTACAACTTGGACGTCTTCCTGCTTCCCACCTGACTACAACTTGGATGTTTAACAAATTCCTAATGAACCGCCCCCTTAAGTAAACACTTTATCAAATCTCCACACTAACGTACTGTACTTGCAATAACCCTTATCCCTGAGTGGCTTCCAGGCCTTGATAAGTGGTGACCACCATGTAAAAAAACATAAGTGAATATGGATAGCAATTGCTGCCGAGCATTGTTTTCTCTTTAGTTTTATTCTACTTCAGTCAAAGTTCTCAGAAATCAAGGGGTCCATAACCTGAGGCTAACAATTGAACTTGAGATGCATAGATATTTGAATGTTCCATTAAACTTCTTCATCTCTCAAACACTTGAGTTAGTAAAGAAGTTAAGAACATAATTTTCCTCTCCCCAATTAACCATTTTCATACGTTGTAGTATATCTTTCGTTTTGGTCTTACTGGATTCCAGGACAAGAATTTATCTAGTCTGGTGGAGTATCCAGTTTTGTATTATTACTTGGAGTGCACCATTCCTTGTAAAAGCTAATGTAAGTTAGCCAGTGAGGAGATCTTGTTTGGGCAGCAAATACGAAATGTGATTTTGAATATTTGGTAAAGGTTTTATTTTTTATTTTTTTTTTTTATTGCATGGGGGGGGGGTCACCACTTATCAAGGCCCGAAGGCCACTCAGGGATAAGGTTTACTTCTAGTGAAAGTATCCTAATTGCAGGTTGTTCTGACAAACCCCTGTACTGAGAGATATCAGACACTCGAGGATAGTGTCTAGTAGGCATTCAAGTTCTCTATTATGTAATAACTTTGTGTTGCTTATAATAATAGTGAGCCGACCATGGAAGATCAGATAATAAACGTAGATTTATAATAATAGTGAGCCTACCATGGAAGATCAGATAATAAACGTAGATTTATAATAATAGTGAGCCGACCATGGAAGATCAGATAATAAACGTAGATTTATAATAATAGTGAGCCGACCATGGAAGATCAGATAATAAACGTAGATTTATAATAATAGTGAGCCGACCATGGAAGATCAGATAATAAACGTAGATTTATAATAATAGTGAGCCGACCATGGAAGATCAGATAATAAACGTAGATTTATAATAATAGTGAGCCGACCATGGAAGATCAGATAATAAACGTAGATTTATAATAATAGTGAGCCGACCATGGAAGATCAGATAATAAACGTAGATTTATAATAATAGTGAGCCGACCATGGAAGATCAGATAATAAACGTAGATTTATAATAATAGTGAGCCGACCATGGAAGATCAGATAATAAACGTAGATTTATAAGATAAAAAAATCCAACCTTGATCGCCCTTCGGAGCCCGTGGTGCAGTTGATAGACGTTGATTTTTCTACGGTTCCAGATGAGAATTGTCTGAAGATAGCGGTTTCAATCCTACCCAAAGCCGGGCAGAGGCTTACTTGGCCAAAACGTGGGGAGACGACAACAACTACGGGAGACAGTGATTGCTGAGGATGCAGTTGGGAGATTCGAAGTTCCTATCTGTCGGGGTTATCACCTGACGAAACGTGAAACAACAACTAATAAAGATGAGAATAATAGTCTGCAATAAATTGATATAAGCAGATTTATTATAACGACTTATAGTATTTTTTTTCTTTTTCATTTTTAAAAAAAATTTTTTTTTTTTTTTTTCAAATTAAAAAAAAAATTTTTTTTTATTTTATTTTTTTTTATTTTATTTTTATTTTAATTTTTATTTTTTTAATTTTTTTATTTTTTTATTTTTATTTTCATTTATGTTTTAAATTTTATTTTTTAATTTTTATTTTTTTAATTTTTTTATTTTTATTTTTTTTATTTTTATTATATTTTCATTTTTTAAATTTAAAAATTTTTTTTAATTTATTTTTATTTTTTTAATCTTTATTTTTTTAATTTTTTTAATTTTTATTTAATTTTTTATTTTTTTAATTAAAAAAATTTTTTTTTTAATTCATTATTTAAAATTTTTTTTTAAACTTTTATTTTTATTTTTTTATTTTTATTTTTTTTACCTAAATAGAATAATATATATACATATATTATTTGGGGTAATTTCTAGAGGTAAGGTAACCAGTGAAATATGACGAGGCTAATACAGGAGTGCTCGATACAGAGAGCAGGGTATACTTTTAATTTGTTTTTACATAGCAATGTGTTGCTACACAGTCATGACCATGTTTCGGTCTTCTAGTATTTAGTAACTAGAGCAGTAATGATTCATTACTGTTTCCTTTCCATGTAAGCATGATTGCCTGAAGAGGTCCCTGGAAGATCGAAACCTGCTCATGACTGTGTAGAAACACATTACTGCTCATGTAAAAACAAATTAAAAGTATATATATATATATATATACTAAACTAGACTACCCGTGACCCGTTGGGTCAGTATGTTATATTAGCTATGGAATTAATGTATGAGCGTGACACTTGTGACGTAAAGAAAATATTTTTTTTTGGCATAACAGAAACATTTCTATGAAAGTATATTAAAATGAAAAAAGAATATTGATATATTTCTATAAGTCGTTCTGTTTATAATTGTTTATTTTTGAAAAAAAAACAAACTTACAGCCATTGAATTAAAAGTGGGTTACCATACTTAAAGGTAAATGTGCACTGAACAGATACCATAATACTTAAAGTTAAATTAAAATTTTGATATATCTTTTAATTTAAACGCGAAAAAACCCCAAAACAATTGGGATGCTGAAAACGTAGACAGTAAAACAATACGTTTTATTGTCGCGTTGATTATTTATTTGTAACGCAATTTAAAGAAAAACACATTTTTCGGGATTATTTATTTATGTTGGTAGTGTAGAAGAAAATAATTTCGAAATAATAACGTTAATATTTGAGTGCGCAGGTAAAATTCTGCAAAAGTAGCGATTTGTGTTGATTGTTTTACGGGTTGTTATGGGTTAATATTTATGTACGCATGCGCAACCGGAAGTTGTAAACCAGATGTTGGTTTACAACACCTGTTTCAAGGTCATTTGAGTTTTATAATTATATAGGTATAGATAGATATATACTTAAAAAACAAACAAAAAAAAAAACTGCCCCTCACCAATAGTGTACCTTTTCCGTAATAATAATAAAAAAAAAAAAAATTTAATTTGGCAGAACCTATTACTGACAAGAAATTTACATATTTTTCACACTGCCAGCCTTGGTTTGATTTCATGACACTTGGACTTTTCATTTTTATGCCGATGTCAGTGAGCTTAATAGTTTCATCTTTGCACTCCACCACAAAAAGCGAGAGGTCTCTATTATTATAATTTTTTTTTTCTTTTTTTTTTCTACAGTCTATATAAGAGCCAGGTACGTCCAAGGATGGAGTACTGTTGCCACATCTGGGCAGGAGCTGCTAGAAAGGACTCATCCTGCCTTGATAGAGTTCAAAATAGACTTCGTAGCCTTATGGGGGATGTCCTTTTCTCTTCCCTGCAGCCTCTTTCTCACAGAAGAGATGTTGCGAGTTTGTCTCTGCTTTATCATTATTTTCATGGCAAGTGCTCGGCTGAGCTCCAATCTATGGTCCCCTCGCCAAACTTTCACAAGAAACACCCGTCTAGCAGAAAACACTATCACTAGTTTCCCCCCCACTCTTTATCTGTGCCTAAACCTAGGCGTAGATTCCATGAACAAAGCTTCTTTCTTAGAACTGCACACCTATGGAATTGTTTTCCTGCTTTCTAGCTGACTATAATATGGTTGTCTTCAAGTCTAATGTAAGCAAGTTTTTGATGAGCCGTTCCATATAAGTTAACAAATTTACCGAATTTCCATTACTAACGATTACTATAGTGTCCAATTTCTACTGTACACTCTTTAACCCTTATACTCGAGTGGCCTCTTGGCCTTGATAAGTGGTGATGCTTATGTAAAGAAAAAAGTCAGTCATCCAAAACACTCCAAAGTGTGTCTCACATTGATGTCGATGGCTGAAAACGACGTGGTAGGCTACTTTAGTTAAATTAGTTAAAATGGCAATCGACAGAAGTTGTTCAAGAAACCTCTAACCTAAATGAGACAAGAAGAAAAAAAATGCAACTGTCATATTTGCAGCCTTCATCAATGGCCTAGCTGGAAGGAGAGTAAATCACACAGAGATTTTGAAAATCTAGCTGCTACGTCTTGTAGACTTGAACAAAAAAAAGGATCGAATTTTTTTTATTTACGTATACCATATCACCCTCATCAGTGGGGAGTGAATTCTTCTGTCTCCTGTACCATGCCACTCACGTTAACTTTTACGTCATTTGTTTCATGTTCAGAATTCATCTTTATATTAAAAAAATAAATAAATAAAAAATACATGATGTACGCATACATGTGATGAAACGAAAACATCTTATTCCAAAAATCACATAAATTGATCAACTAGTTTAAAAAAAAAAATGGGAGATAACTCAACAATAATTCAGAACATTACCTTGTAATGCTTATGAATTCCAATTAATTGCTTAAAAATGAATTTCTTTATAAAAATAAAACTACTCAATCAATTTATTTATTTTTGGAATATGATATTTTTGTTTTGTCGTGGATATGTATGTGATACAGATTTTCTTTTTTAAATGTGGGGGGGGGGGATTCTGGATGAGAACCGGACCTTCCACCAATCGCATCTCTGGAAGGAGAGCAGTCATTTGGACACTTTGAAAATCTGGCTTTCACATCATGTCGATGTTAAATAAAGAATTGAGTAGCTTTTCTTTTTTTGTTGAACTCCTCATCATTACTCCTCATTATTAATCCTCATTATTACTCCTCATTATTAATCCTCATTATTACTCCTCATTATTAATCCTCATTATTAATCCTCATTATTAATCCTCATTATTACTCCTCATTATTAATCCTCATCACTACTCCTCATTATTAATCCTCATTATTACTCCTCATATTACTCCTCATTATTACTCCTCATCATTACTCCTCATTATTAATCCTCATTATTAATCCTCATCATTACTCCTCATCACTACTCCTCATTATTACTCCTCATCATTACTCCTCATCACTACTCCTCATCATTACTCCTCATCATTACTCCTCATCATTACTCCTCATCATTACTCCTCATTATTACTCCTCATCATTACTCCTCATCATTACTCCTCATCACTACTCCTCATTATTACTCCTCATCATTACTCCTCATCATTACTCCTCATCACTACTCCTCATTATTACTCCTCATCATTACTCCTCATCATTACTCCTCATCATTAATCCTCATTATTAATCCTCATTATTAATCCTCACCACTACTCATCATTACTCCTCATCAATTCCACCATCTTCTTCTATGTCACTATCATTACATATATTTGAACTTGTGGTTATTGTTACGTCATTTGGTTCTTGTCCAGAATTCACCCTATATTAAAAAAAAAAAAAAAAAATGAAAATGAAGCTGATCTATGTACTTGTGGTGAAATGAAAATATATTTCCAAAATTATGTAAATTGACCAAGTATTTTTATTTTCAAATAAGAAAATAAAATTTTATTAGTATGCAAAGAGTAACTGTCGCCGCCATTTGGAAAAATACCTGAAGGAACAAAGGGAGATAATCTTGCAAGTTGGAATAATTGTTGAGTTATGTTGTAGTGTATACGAATTCCCATTAACTCTTTATGACCTGGTTGAACTAATTCGTTCAGTCGTAAATAAATGAACTAAACAGCATAAATAAAGTGGGAATTGATTCAAACACGCCTTGTACGTATTAGTTCAGTATCTGGGTAGATGCCAGGTACCTCCAGATGTCAACTGGCAATTGCTTACATTCAGTTAGCCACCATCTAAAATTAACAACAAATATTTTTTAATCCTCTACAGCGTAATTCAAATCATAAAGGTTTAATTACTTCTAAATGATTTTCTTTATAAAAACAAAATTACTTGATCATTTTACGCGATTTTTCTTTATAGTGTATCGAGGAAACTCATTTTTTTTCATCTTCAGAAAGAATAGAAAATGTTGCATTTAGCATCATTAGCTGTCTCTACATCGCCGGTAAGTTGTATATAGGTACGTGCAAAATAAATGGCCGATCCGAAAACGTATAAACATTTTGACCCTCTGTTCACTTAAAAAATCACTAAACTTTAGGAAATCAAACAATTTTAATGAAAATTTCGGTAACAATCATAAAATATAATGACCCCATTCTGTTTTTCTTTTGAAAATCTTAGTAAAAATTTATTTTATGCAAACAAAATGTCTACGCTGAAGTTAGTTTTAAGTCGTAAAAAACGCGCATGAATTTATTTTTGCTTTTAAAGCAGCGTTAACAATTAAAAAAAGATATTTCTGGAATATTATGGAAAAAAGCCTCTAATGTTCATATAATAATCAATATAACCGGAAGAAAAATTAATTTCTCAAACTAACAAAATTAATATTTTCACTGAAACAATTATGTAATTGCAAAAAATATTTGGATGTTATTTTTATGATTTTATGAAAACTTCAAATGTAATATTCTTAGATTTTCCTTGTATGCATGAATGTTTAAACATGAATGTAAGAATTTTTTTTACCTTGAAAATAAATTGAAAAAATTGACTAGGTTTGCTAAAAGAAAAATATGTGGCCTAATTTCTCTATCCATCCATAGCCCTTGAGCCCCTGGGGGACGGGCATAGGCCATCTAAAACTTTTGTAGATGTTTTTGTAGCCAGGAGTTCTTTTTACAGGGGTGAGGGTGCTGGCCCCATGCCTAACCTTCCCAGAAGGTACATACAGTGCCTAGCCATCCCAAATGGTCACCCATCTGTTACTGGCCAGGCTCAACGTTGCTTAACTTCGGTGATCTGGCGAGAACCGGTGTGTCAACGTGATTATGCCGTATGGAACAATTTCTACTAATGATGAATTTGAAGAAGTACAGATTGGCAACATTCATTGTAATATATACAATTTGCATCCCACACGCCAAATTCAAGTAATTGTTGAAACTTTTTCTTTTTTCTTTCTTTTTTTTTTTTTTTTTTCAATAAATTGTTAGTTATAATCGGTGAGTTTTTTTCCGAACAGTTTAGCTTTTAAATAAAAAGAATTACTTTATTGTTACAATGCGTGGTACTCCTTGGGGTTCAGGGGTTAATACCATGCAAACGATAAATTTGAGACGGGTTTGAATATCAGATTCGTTGTCAGCGACCCCGAAAACTTATAAAAAACAAATTTTATTGGTCGGTGTTCTGTTGTAGTTAAAGTAAACATTTACCCATTACATTTTTCTGCTGGTCGCCATGGAACTCAACGCCCAAGGAGTACCCAACGCGTTTAAGAATAAATCGTGTAATGTAAAATAAAATTGACGCTGTAGGCATTTTACAAAACTTTTCAAGTTATAAAAAAAAACGTCATCAATATTTTTACCATGTCATTGAATTTTGGCATTTCAAATAATAGCAAACAAAAGTATTAACTGTTCTTGGAAATGATGTTGAATTTAAATTTTAATACAAAAACATATTTTTTGTTTTTTAAATTTTTTTAGATAAAAATAAAATCTCAATTTGAAAAATATAATGTGATAAATACTTGATTTTTTTTTATTACAACAAAATTAATGGACTGCTTTTTATAATCTTTTAAAAAAAATACAGAAATCAAGGTATGATAATATCTCAATTTCTCTTTAAATTAAAAATAAAATTTTTAACATAATTTGACTTTCATAGAAATTCTACACGTTGCTTTGTTATGACTGCGCAAAGTCCGGTTTCTGTTACTAGACTTTGGCTTTTTGTAAAAACTGGTTTATTTGGTTACCCTACGCTACAGCAGAACACCGACCACTCTACTTTGTGGTTTTTTAGGGGTATTCAAGGTTGCTGACAACAAATCTGATAATCAAACCTGTCGCAAATTTACCGTTTGCATGGTATGAACCCCTGGACCCTGGGGTTATTTTGCACTATTTCACCGCCTTTAGTAGTGTTTTCTTACAGTGAAGTGACTTATCACATTGCAGAAGAATCTTTAGTAAACATTTGAAATAACGAAGTTTAAAAAAAAAAATGTGGTACATTTGTGTGTGTGTGTGTGTTACGTAGATTTTAATGCTCTTTAATTGATCCAAAAAATTAAGTTTTCACAAATGGTTTACAAAAACATATTTTTATGTTTTTCGTTCTTTTTTTTTTGAGGGGGGTATTCAATTATAGAACTTGTGTAGTTTAACAGGTGCTTCTACAGTTCAATTGACCGTTTTTCCGTAAGTAAGGCGCCAACATTTATCGAGTAGAATATCGTTGAACATTTCACAAAAATTCTGTTTACATGGAGATGAGGGTAGTGGTGGCGGCATTTTTTTTTTTTAAAAAAACTTTATTATTTCAAATGTCTGCTAAAAAGATTCCTCTGCGATGTGATAGTCACTTCACTATGATGCATCATGTAAGAAAATACTGAAGGCGGTGTAATGGCACAAAATAGTTCCAGGGGTTCATACCATGCAAACGGTAAATTTGTGATGGATTTGATTATCAGATTCGTTGTCAGCGACCTCGAATACCCCTAAAAAACAAATTAGAGTGGTCGGTGTTCTGTTGTAGCGTAAGGTAAGATTTACCGTTTATTTATATATTTTATTAATTCAGTATCGTAAGACTTGAAACTAAAAACTAATAGATATTTTCAAGGATTTTTACAATTTATTTAACTTTCCAATCTAGCTGAATTTTCATGATTTTGTAGCTGTCGTAAAAACATTTTTCATTATAACTATTTTTTTTCCACGTGTAAAAATACATTTTTTTTACTTTTAGAAATTAACTTTAGACTTTAACCTTTTAAACACAATCAAAAAGTAATTTAAAACTTATAAAAAAAAATTATGATAACCAATGGACTCTCCCAGCGTTAACTTTATTTTATTTTTTAAATGACGACTTTATTTATTCTCAAACAGATAATGATAAGTTAATTCTTTTTAAAATCAAATAAAATCGAATTTTAAATGTGAAAAAAGTCAATTAAAATTACTGACAATTTGTTCATAAAATAATTATTTATTAACTTGCGGGACCTGTGGAAATTCCACAAGGGACTCTTTCATATGTAATATATTGATGTTGGCATTCTGCAGATGCTCAGCGTAAATGGAGACGCTCTGATATCATTGAACCTTTTTTTGTTAAAACTGTAAAATTATTTATCTAAGATAGCAGTAAAGTATGTTTAAATATGATATTTTAATTCTTGCAGATTCCGTATACATTATTATAAAGTTAATGTTCTATCGATTTTTATATATTATGAAGTTGTGATTTCAAAAATAAAAAAATTTATCCATACGACTTCGATGCATCCGCTTGAATCGAAACTGAAACCAAAACTTAAGAAAAATTTATGTATAACTTGAGTTCCTTCAGCTATAACCAACTTTTTTATAAATAACTTTTTGAAGAATTCTTGATAAAATTATTCATAAAAAAAGAAAAAAAAAAAAGAAAATAGATTACTAGAGTGCCATCAGCTATAATCGAAACCGAAACCAAAACTTATGAAGAATTCTTGGCAAAATTATTTATTACAAGAAATAGAAGTCCATAGCAATTAAACGACAGTCACTCGGATGTAAATGTGGCAAAAAAAATAAATAACACACACGCTATAATGAATATATCTAGTAAGTGAAATTGTCTGTCTGTGTACATTTCCCTACCAAACTACTCTGTCAATTTTCAGTTTTCAGTATTGAGATTTGGGAAAATCTTTTTAATAGGTTTTCAGCCAGAAATTTGGCTGTCAAGGGGTCAAAGTTTAACGATTTGATATTTGTAAACTCTACCAAACTCCTTGGCTAATTTTTGGGTCTAAATACTTGAAATTTTACAAGTAGGTTACTTGGACATGGATCAAACTTTTTAATTTGATTTGATCACAAAACAATAAATGTTAAGAGGTACAAATTGGTGTCAAAGTTTAAAGAAATGTGACCTCTACGGTCTCTACCAAATTACTCAGCCAATTTTTGGTTTAAACATTTGAAATTTTACATAAAGTGTATTCAGACATAGGGCATGTTTTTTAATCGGTTTTTGGCCGAAAATTTGACTGCCAAGGGGCCAAAGTTCAAAAGATTTTACCTTTGTGGTCTCTAGCAAACTATTCAGACAATTTTGTGTCTAAACATTTGAAATTTTACATTAAGGGTATTCAGACATCAGTTTTGGTGCTAAAAAGTCAGAGTTAACCTTTGCAGACTCTACCAAACCCCTCCGCCAAATTTGGGCCCAAACACTTGAAATTTTAGATGTATATTACCTGGACATGAGTCCAACTTTTTAACATCTATATATACAAAATAAAATAAAAAATTACAATTAAAGTATTTCCTTTTTAGATTAAATATGTTTTCAACTCTTTTTCAGAGTGTTTTTTAACGTTTTATTAACTATTTGCTCTTATATATATATATATATGCACATAAAGTTATGAATAGTACATAGGGCCCGTGCAAAGCCGGGCTGAACTGCTAGTATATATATTATATGCTATAATATTTGTTAATGATTACATAATATACAGCGGGTATGCAAAGCCTGTCTGTTTTTTTTTTGTTTTTTTTTTTTTTTTTTTTAACAGTGTTGTCCATCATTAGTAAAAATAATCATATATTTTTATAATTATATATATATATTTTTTTTTAGTGATCACAATTTTTTATTAAAAAAAAAAATTCAAAAAAATTTTTTTATGTTTATACATTCATGCGTGCAAGGAAAATATATCACAGTTGAAATTTTTGCGAGAATTCCTAATAAAACACATGAAATATATTTTGCAATTATATTACTTTTTTGTTTATAAATATTGAATTCAGTGATAAAATTGTTAGTTCGAGAAATTAATTTTTCTCCAGGTTTCTTTTTTTTTTTTTTCGTAATGTTCCTGAAAAAAAAAATAATAATAATTATCATCTACGATTAAAAAAAAAAAAAAATCCTGCGTCTTTTAAGACTTATAACTTTAGCAAAGGTATTTTTGGGTTTGTATTACTGTACACATAGATTCGAAAAAGTTGTCAAAAAACAAATATATAACAAATAAATATTATCAAAGGCAAGATAAGTTACTTTTCTACCTAACTGGATATATTTTTTGTGTTTTTATTCGATGTAACATGTTTATTCAGCTCGAAAAACATGCAGTGTTTACCGATGTATTGGAAAATTCAAAATGGAGGCCGACTCTCTCTCGGAGAGGGTACGTTTGGGAAAAGGTATTATAAATAATAAACTAGACAAAATACTGTTAGAAATTCGCTCAATATATGTTACCGTGACATAAGTTGACATATTCGGTTGTTTTTTAATAGTATTTTGTCTAGTTTATTATTTATAACATCTTTTCCCAAACTTAACCTCTCCGAGAGAGAGTCGGCCTCCATTTTGAATTTTCCAATACATCGGTAAACACTGCATGTTTTTCGAGCTGAATAAACATGTTACACTGAATAAAAACACAAAAAATATATCCAGTTAGGTAGAAAAGTAACTTATCTTGCCTTTGATAACATTTATTTGTTCTATATTTGTTTTTTGACAACTTTTTCGAATCTGTGTACAGTAATACAAACCCGTTTTTTTTTTTAATTTATAACACCTTTTCCCAAACTTACGGTGTTAAAAAGGGTGTGAGACGCCATCTTGAATTTTCGAATACATCGGTAAACACTGCATGTTTTTCGAGCTGAATAAACATGTTACATTGAATAAAAACACGAAAAATATATCCAGTTAGGTAGAAAAGTAACTTATGTTGCCTTTGATAACATTTATTTGTTATATATTTGTTTTTTGACAACTTTTTCGAATCTATGTGTACAGTAATACATTTAATTTAGATTGGTTGATTTTTTGAATATTGAATTTTAATTTCACGATAAACACTCGTCTAGCTGAAACCACTGTCAAAAATTTTCCCCACTTCTTATCTGTGCCAAAACCAAAACGTAGATTCCATGAACAAAGCTTCTTTCTCAGAAGTGCACGCCTGTGGAACTCTGCTCAGTGCTCCGGTTGCTTGTTTCCCACCTGACTAAAATCTGGATGTTTTCAAGTCCAATGTAAACAAATTCCTGATGAACCGCCCCTTAAGTAAGACACTTTATCAAATTTCCAATACTAACGTACTGTACACGCAATAACCCTTATCCCCGAGTGGCTCCCGGGCCTTGATAAGTGGTGACTGGTGACTACCTTGTAAAAAAAAAAAAAAAAAAAAAATTGAAGGGAAAGATAAAAATGCTTACAGAATTTGGGCATAATACTGTTAGAAACGCACCCAATATATACCACGCTGACATATAGATGAATTTGTAACAATATTTTGTATAATTGTTTTATTTTTAAGTTATTTTTAAAACTTATTTAGTTTTCATTTTGCGGCCATTTTTCTTCTTGTTCTCACGCAACGCGCGACTCTCTGCTTTTTTAAACCGAATAAACGTTTTAAAGTGAGTAAAGCCACTGAAAACCTTCCAGAAGAACAACTTATCTTGCCCTTGGTTACGTTTATTTGTTGTTACATATTTGAAATTTTAACACTTTTTCGAATCTCTGTGGATTGTAAAAATAACCCCCATAATTCTCTAAAATATTAAGACCCCAAAACAATTTAAAGGGAGGTAATTTATTAAAAACGATGATATAGTTATGCCCCTTTAAATCTGGATTTTTTTTCCTTGCAATTTTTGCACAAATAATGAAGAGTTACTTCCCGTTGACCGAAGTTTTCGCTCAATATTTTACATTATTATAGGAATATATATATATATATATATATAGTAGCTGGTCATCTGGTGTTGCTCGGTCGTGCAATATGCTCAGACATATTTAAATTCATGCAGATTGCATATGTATTTTTATAGAATCAATCTTCTATTGAATATTATATATTATGAGAAATTATTTGTCTGGTTGACTAATTCGCAAAAAAAAAAAAAAAATAAAAATAAATAAATAGAAAAATGAAAAAATAATGATAATGTCGTTCATCAAATTCTGTCACTTTTATAAATTTTACAAAGTAAGGTATGCAAATTTAATACCTTACTTTGTAAAATGTTTAAAAGTGCACTTTGAAGATAAATAAATTTCAAATTGAATCTGGAACCTTTATTTTTAAAGCCTATATATAGTAAAAACATTTTGTTTAACAATTTTCATGCCTTGGATGAAATGCTTTTCTAATTTGTATCCTATCTTTTTAAGATTATATTTTATTTAATTCATTAATTTGGATTTAAAAAAAAAATGAATGTGATTTTATATGTATTTATAAAAACTCTCCTACTCTCTATTTTATATGTATTTATAAAAACTCTCCTACTCTCTATTTCAGATTGTATTTCTCCTCACACCACAACTCATTTTTGCAACCCCCTCTTTGTATTATTACAGGTCTGAATATTCTCTCTGTTTCAGTTTGTAATTCTCCTCACTCCACAACTCTTTTTGCAACTCTCTCTTTGTCATACATGTCTGAATAATAAGAAAATCTGAATTTTTTTAACAAAAACTTTGGTTATCCTGACGCTCCGCACTTCTTTATTTACATTGGAAGTGACGTCACACAAATCTTATAATACGGATGGCTACAATCGTAAAAATAATTTGTTTTATTTTTCTTTCATTTTGAGCTCCTTTTTTCTCCCGTTTGTTTTTTTTTTTCTACAATTAATAAACCAGTTTACAAGTAAAAAATAATTTGTTTTAGCGAATTTAATTTTTTTTTTTCTCTCCCATTTGTTATATTGGTATTTGAGCGGAGAATCTAACATTTCTTTTCATTTTGAGAATTTGTTTTAGTTTTTAATTACTAACACAGCGGAGAATTTAACTTTTTTTTTTCTCCCATTTCTTATTTTGAGCGGAGAATTTATTTTATTTTCATTTTGAGCTCTTTTTCCGATCCGGCGTTACCTTTTATAGGTACTCCTGCAGTCCTGCACTTTACGACCCGAGCTATTTTTTAACGCTATTATTTAGAAGCCTATTATTTAACATGGGGAAGGGAGGGTGTATTGTAACTATTCTGTACTTTCACCTAACAATTCAATTAAAAAAAAGGTAAATATGAAGAATTACTCCACCCTCAAATTCCTTTAAAATTACCACTCTTAAAGGTTTTCGGGGTCGCTGAAAATGAAAATAACGTGTAAAATTACTGCAAACGAGTAGTTTCCAAGATTGAATTTATTTGTAAACTGGTTTATTAATTGTAGAAAACGAAAACAAACGGGAGAAAAAAGGAACTCAAAATGAAAGAAAAATAAAACAAATTATTTTTACAATTGTAGCCATCCGTATTATAAGATTTGTGTGACGTCACTTCCAATGTAAATAAAGAAGTACGGAGCGTCAGGATAACCAAAACTTTAAAATAACTTTTTTAGATTAATTTTTTTTAAACTTCTTTCAGAATAGAAAATCTGTAAAATTTAATAAGGAACATATTTCATATAGGTTTCATCAAAAATATTCAGTAGATAACGAAAAAAATAGAGATGAAAATTTCAAAAGGAGTGTATAACTGGTTACGCTCAATAGTAGTCCTCGCTAGCGAAAGACTTTGTTATTGTTATTCTATTATTATTATTATTTAAAACATTTTGTGTCGTGCGCTTTCACGCAAGGACTAATACAAAATATTCCATATTTTCTCACAATATTTTTAGAATTATATTAACGTGATTGGCTCCCCAGAGTAGTTTTCAAACTGATAAATCAGCTAGTTTTATTTGTTTTTCGGAGAGGGTATATTTTGTTTTGTAAGAAACAAATAAAATCAAACAGTGTTTAATATAATAAAAATCAAATTGAAAAATATTACAATGTATGTAAATATTTAATATTACCAAATAAATTCTCCTCCAATATCATAAAAATTAATATTTGCAAAATAAAAATTAAAAACGAAATCCCCAAAACGTAGACACCACATTTATACATGAATTAATTGATAGATTTTAAAACCATTCTGAAGGATAGATTGGGGGGGGGGAGGTGAAAATGGCACAATCATGTGATGGGGGGGGCAGGTGAAAATGGCACAATCATGTATGAATGAGAAAAATAGCACAAGATGGAAATCTTTGAGAAAATATACAAAGGGAAAACATTAAGTAGTTTGTCGATTTAAAAAATAAATTGTATTTAAAAGCAGATAAGAACCGTTAGCTATCATCCTTCAAAAAATGAGATTCTGTTTTTTTAGGCGATTACGTGTGAATATTCCTAGAAAATATTTTAGAATTTAAAGTGGGGAATCATTTTTCATTTAAATGCTTATTAAAATGACCCATCATTTCTAGAACATTCTAACTTTTTGGAACAAATAAACAATCTTCAATGTCTGTCGAATCGTTAGTCTGACTCGCAACGTCATAAAACATGAAATCAACTTAAAAATAAAAAAAAAACAGAATTCATTTCTCATAGCAAAAAAAGAAAAAGAAAATGCTTAACAATCTTGAATCCTAAACTGGTAAAAATCCTTGGAACAAAGGGTGTTATTTTACATAAAATTGGACAGCACTTTTCCAGGCCACCATCATTCACAATAGAGTATATTTTTATCTGCTTCGAATATTTTAAAAATAAATATCATGGTTTAAATATTTGTCAATTTTACAATAACCTTTTATTTTCGGTTTATGTGTATTATATTTTATTTTTCCAAATAAAGTTAATGTTAAAGTATAGCATCTTTTCTGATACTATATTTATTTTTTCAATCCTTGGTCAATGAAAAAGAAATCCTTTAAGAATGAAGATAAAAAAAGTTGTCCAAATCCCAAATGCCTCTTTTTAGGTGTAGCAGCGTTTTCACTACATAAAAACTGCCCTTGTGTCTTATTTTGCCATCATAGGAAGGCAATTAATTTTTTTCAACGTGTACAAAAATTGGTTTCTGTTTTCATGTTTGCTAATAAATAAATTTGCTGAGGTGTAAGCATATGCTGCATCTTAAAAAAGTTGGTTCATGCTAATAATTAAAAAAGTTGGTTCATGCTAATAATTAAAAAAGTTGGTTCATGCTAATAATTAAAAAAGTTGGTTCATGCTAATAATTAAAAAAGTTGGTTCATGCTAATAATTAAAAAAGTTGGTTCATGCTAATAATTAAAAAAGTTGGTTAACGCTAATAATTAAAAAAGTTGGTTAACGCTAATAATTAAAAAAGTTGGTTCATGCTAATAATTAAAAAAGTTGGTTCATGCTAATAATTAAAAAAGTTGGTTCATGCTAATAATTAAAAAAGTTGGTTCATGCTAATAATTAAAAAAGTTGGTTAACGCTAATAATTAAAAAAGTTGGTTAACGCTAATAATTAAAAAAGTTGGTTCATGCTAATAATTAAAAAAGTTGGTTCATGCTAATAATTAAAAAAGTTGGTTAACGCTAATAATTAAAAAAGTTGGTTCATGCTAATAATTAAAAAAGTTGGTTCATGCTAATAATTAAAAAAGTTGGTTAACGCTAATAATTAAAAAAGTTGGTTCATGCTAATAATTAAAAAAGTTGGTTCATGCTAATAATTAAAAAAGTTGGTTCATGCTAATAATTAAAAAAGTTGGTTAACGCTAATAATTAAAAAAGTTGGTTCATGCTAATAATTAAAAAAGTTGGTTCATGCTAATAATTAAAAAAGTTGGTTCATGCTAATAATTAAAAAAGTTGGTTAACGCTAATAATTAAAAAAGTTGGTTCATGCTAATAATTAAAAAAGTTGGTTAACGCTAATAATTAAAAAAGTTGGTTCACGCTAATAATTAAAAAAGTTGGTTCATGCTAATAATTAAAAAAGTTGGTTAACGCTAATAATTAAAAAAGTTGGTTCATGCTAATAATTAAAAAAGTTGGTTAACGCTAATAATTAAAAAAGTTTGTTCATGCTAATAATTAAAAAAGTTTGTTAACGCTAATAATTAAAAAAGTTGGTTAACGCTAATAATTAAAAAAGTTGGTTCATGCTAATAATTAAAAAAGTTGGTTAACGCTAATAATTAAAAAAGTTGGTTCATGCTAATAATTAAAAAAGTTGGTTAACGCTAATAATTAAAAAAGTTGGTTCATGCTAATAATTAAAAAAGTTTGTTAACGCTAATAATTAAAAAAGTTGGTTAACGCTAATAATTAAAAAAGTTGGTTCATGCTAATAATTAAAAAAGTTGGTTCATGCTAATAATTAAAAAAGTTGGTTCATGCTAATAATTAAAAAAGTTGGTTAACGCTAATAATTAAAAAAGTTGGTTCATGCTAATAATTAAAAAAGTTGTTTCACGCTAATAATTAAAAAAGTTGGTTCATGCTAATAATTAAAAAAGTTGGTTCATGCTAATAATTAAAAAAGTTGGTTCACGCTAATAATTAAAAAAGTTGGTTCATGCTAATAATTAAAAAAGTTGGTTCATGCTAATAATTAAAAAAGTTGGTTCATGCTAATAATTAAAAAAGTTGGTTCACGCTAATAATTAAAAAAGTTGGTTCACGCTAATAATTAAAAAAGTTGGTTCATGCTAATAATTAAAAAAGTTGGTTCATGCTAATAATTAAAAAAGTTGGTTCATGCTAATAATTAAAAAAGTTGGTTCATGCTAATAATTAAAAAAGTTGGTTCATGCTAATAATTAAAAAAGTTAGTTCATGCTAATAATTAAAAAAGTTGGTTCATGCTAATAATTAAAAAAGTTGGTTCATGCTAATAATTAAAAAAGTTGGTTCATGCTAATAATTAAAAAAGTTGGTTCATGCTAATAATTAAAAAAGTTGGTTCATGCTAATAATTAAAAAAGTTGGTTCACGCTAATAATTAAAAAAGGTGATTAACACTATAATTAAAACAGCTGGTTCATGCTAATAATTAAAAAAGTTGGTTAACGCTAATAATTAAAAAAGTTGGTTCACGCTAATAATTAAAAAAGTTGGTTCACGCTAATAATTAAAAAAGGTGATTAACACTATAATTAAAACAGCTGGTTCATGCTAATAATTAAAAAAGTTGGTTCATGCTAATAATTAAAAAAGTTGGTTCATGCTAATAATAAAAAAAGTTGGTTCATGCTAATAATTAAAAAAGTTGGTTCATGCTAATAATTAAAAAAGTTGGTTCATGCTAATAATTAAAAAAGTTGGTTCATGCTAATAATTAAAAAAGTTGGTTCATGCTAATAATTAAAAAAGTTGGTTCATGCTAATAATTAAAAAAGTTGGTTCATGCTAATAATTAAAAAAGTTGGTTCATGCTAATAATTAAAAAAGTTGGTTCATGCTAATAATTAAAAAAGTTGGTTCATGCTAATAATTAAAAAAGTTGGTTCATGCTAATAATTAAAAAAGTTGGTTCACGCTAATAATTAAAAAAGGTGATTAACACTATAATTAAAACAGCTGGTTCATGCTAATAATTAAAAAAGTTGGTTAACGCTAATAATTAAAAAAGTTGGTTCACGCTAATAAT
>NC_136516.1:26402450-26407450 GCF_053919585.1 Euprymna scolopes | reverse complement strand
CTCTTTCTCTCTCTCTCTCTCTCTCTTTATATATATATATATATCCTCGTCTGTCTGTTCTCCTCTCTTTCTCCCATAACATCGAATAAATCAAATAAAAATAAAAATAAATCAAATTAAAAATCAAACCACATGTTGTAGCAAAGTGCGACACAAAACAGTAAGTAAATCTGTAAATCTATATCTACTATTATATAAAAGTAATTTTGTCTGTGTGTGAGAGTTCGTTCTCTACGGACTCCTAAATGGCTGGGCTAATTTTTTAAAGATTTCACACGAATTTACTTTATGTGTCTGGCAGTGTTCTTAGATATCGGAATGTCTTTGATAAGTATCGAAATAATCTGACGAAAGAAGGAACAGGCAATTTTGACCAAAGTTAACACCTTACACAGCCTAACATCACAAGTGCATTTGAGAAGTTTTATTGTTCCACACAAGCTGAAAAGCCAAACATATAAAATCAATAGTAGGTTCTTTGATATGACAGGGGCATGTTCAAAATGAATGTTTATCTTTAAAGCACAATTGCACCATGATACTTGATATTTTCATTTAAAACTTAAATTTAGGCAATTATCTGAGCACAAGCAGTAAGTCCAGGCATATAAAATCGACAGTAGGTTCTTTGACATGACAGGGGCACGTTCGAAATGAATGTTTCTGTTTAGAGCACAATTAAAACATGATACTTGACTTTTGTATTTTAAACTTTATTTCAAGCCATTATATATAAAATAATTTTATAAAATCAACAGTAGATTCTCTACAGTGCAATATATTGTGGACTAAGTCACTAATTGAAAAAATGGGCGATTTTACCGATTTTGATGACAAAAAATTTGGAGTGTGAAACATTCGTTGGTGATCATTCAATCCTAGGAAACGTCAGGAAATCCTTCATCAGTGTTCAATATCTATCCAAATATACTACTAAAATATTTATGTCAATCATAGGATTAAGCCAGTAATTTATTTGTTCAAATAACCCGACAAGCAGAAAAATCCCACCCCTTCAATGTTGAAGTCTGGAGATGCCGCAAAATCTATTCTAATAGTTTATTTCCTCAAACTGATAAATTTTGGAATTCCTTTCCCGTTTCCTGCTGTACTAATACGCAAATGTTTAAATGCAATAAGAACAGACATCTCGCTGCTCAACTCACCACAGTCCTCTGATAGACACGACCACAAATAGCCAGTTGCCAGGAAAGTGAAGCCGGCCATGACACAACGATTGTTAATTGTGTTTGAAAATATGGAATTGAACTAAGGGAAATGATGTTGTTTCAAAAATTTTTTAAATCGAAATTAAAGAATTTGGAACTTAATTTCGTAAACTATGAAATAGTACGGTTAAGATATTTATGTAATAAAATAGATTTGAAATTTTAGTTTCATAAACAATAAGTTATAATAACAATAAGATTGACATGTGACGTCAGTTAACGCACAAATTTTCTCTCTCTCTCTCTCTCTCTATATATATATATATATATATGCGTGAGTAGACAGTTAGAGGCAGAGAGGGTTAGTGGACGAGAGCTTTGTTTCAGTCGAGATTTGATCCATGGAAACAGTTCAGTGGACACGACTAAAGGAAATGTAGAATACAAAGAAGTGTTTGCAACTCCGAGGAAAAATGGTAATGAAGTTTATGTATGAAAATATGACATGTCGGCTGGTTTTCCATCGAAGGAAGAAATCTTCATTACAGCTTTTACAGACTCGTCAGTCAAGACCAAATGATAGAAGAAGGTATGTTCCCTTTTGGAGCTGATGTTACCCCCACAGAAAAAAAGTGCGTCCTTGTAAAGAACTGGGTTCGTTAACGTATATTGAATGATTCCTGTTAACTAAAACAGCGAGGCACAAATGCACTCACAAGACACACTATACATAGACGGCATGAGCTGCTGGCATGCACGTGCATATATAAACGCATCATATATACAGTACAGCGGCAAGAGATAAACGTATATATATGCAATATCCACAAGACAACACACTAGGGACGATATGGTCAGTACAAATATTGACATTTATACTAACATACATTTACACTGGTCATATATCTAGGGTGAAAATAAGTACACACATACACACAAATAAATGACAAAGGTCTCTATTGCGCGACACTATTTTTCGGACATGACAAAAAATCCTATTTTATTAAGAGCTATGTTCCTGTATATGTTGCTGTATGCACATTTTCTGCTTGTACACTTAGTTGTCGTCATTAGAATCAATTATCTGTTCTATTTTACTGGCAAAACAATTAAGTTTAATGAGGTGAAATGCATTCAAAAGAAGTAGTTCGTTTGGCACAGAAGAAGCGTGAAAATGCCCTCAGTATCAGAAGGATCACCATGGATTCAAAGCTGTCGAAATCAACGGTCGAATACATGCTGAAGACAAACTTCGATCGTAAAATGAAGAGAGGATGGAAAAGATCAATTGGCAAGAGGACTAAAAGGAGAATGAAGAGGACTGTGACACGGCTTTATGACATCTGGAGAAAAAGTTACAGCAAGAAAAGTGAAGGAAAAATGTGAATTGGATGTAAACGTCCGAATAATACAAAAGAACGCTTCATAGGATTGGTTTGAAGTATGCAAAGGCTAAGAAAAAAATTACACTAATCAAGAAACACAAAGGAGCAAGACTGGAGAGTGCTAAAAGGTGGTTAACGAAGCATGTTGACTTTACGAAGGTTATATCTACTGATGAGAATCGTTTCAAGTTTGATGGGCCCGATGGATGGTCGAGAAGTTATGGTTATACTGAACAAACGGTTACAGATTAGATCTCTGATGGCTTCCCAGTCAGCCTTTTTATAATATCTTGTTGTTTTGAGCACTGGCTCTTCAGTTTTGGGTCTAGAGTTTAGGGCGATTTCGAATATTATCACTGCATGATCGGCGTTCTTGAGTGGGCTGTCAGCATTTGTTATACAATCCTCGGGAACTGATGTCAGAAACAGATCTAGAAGTGATGCGTGTTGTTCTTGCTGGTAAGGGAAACGGGTTGGAAACGTAACAATTTGTGATAGGGAGTGAGATATAGAGAAGCTATATGTTGTGCTGCCCGCTGCATCTGTGTAAGTAGAGAATCCAAGCCAGTTTTTGTGGTGGACATTAAAGTCACCAAATACATGTACTTGTGCGCTAGTGTCGAGGGAGCGTGCTGTGTCTATGCTGTCAGAGACTTTGTTTATTATGGTGCAGTTCTGGGTCGAGGCAGAACGGTAGAGAAAATAAAAGTAGCTAATGTTAAGTTGTATGTTTAGTCTAAAACACATAAAGGCTTAATCGTCCATTTCTAGGTTTGTTTCTCTTGTCAGGGGGAGGGTGTTACGAATGTAGACTCCAAGTCGGTGCATATGTCTGTCAGAGTCCTTACGGCAGAGTGGGAGATATCAAGGCATGTTAAAGTAGTTAGAGGGGATGGAGGAGTATAGGTTAGTCTCACTTAGTGCTAAGATATCCGGGATATTTGTTAGGAAAAATGCTTCAACATCAGCTATATTAGTCCTAAGCCCACGGATGTTCGTGAATGCAAGCCTCAAGGGAGGAGACAAGTTGGATTTGCTTGTCCCTAGGCCTGGTTTAAGCTTATGTTTTGATTGTACTGTCATCATGTTTTTAAAGAATTTCAGTTAGGTAAGAGGGAGCTAAACAAGAGGTTATGCCACACAAGTAGACCATCAGCTGACCTTTCTTCAACTAGGACTGTGGCCTCAGGAAAGCCCATCGGGGATGAGTGCAGGGTCCCTTTCCATGAGCGACATAGCACTACAAACATCCCGATATTATACAACTGTTAATGGAGTAGTCGCTCTAAGCGCTACCAAAGAGTTAGGGCTCCTCTACTACCAGTCGGAAACAACAGCCAGGAACTGTCAATCCGGTACCCTAAACCCATCAGAAGAAGGTCAACCCAATCTAATTTCACAGGCATGTGTGGTACTCAAGCACTCCCAAGTGCCCAGTTTTGAGGGGTGGGATGTGTCGGGAGTGGGGAAAATGGCGTTCATTGCCTTAGACAAGAAAAAAGATCTACCACTGAGTGTTTTGTCAAATCACTGTGATAGTGTCTCTGCGCCTGACTAATAAGCAAAGAAGGAGTATGGAAGCCGGCGATAGACAGAGCCTATCTACTCCTTTTATTACAAGTATTGTCTTTATATGTTTATGCTATTCTATTGAAGGAATTTCGCCACTCTATGGTACTCGGAAAGTCGAATACTAAAGTGTCCAAAAATATTGTCGGGCCCCAGTAAGCAAGGATGTGTACTTGCTCCGATTCTATTTGCTTTTTTTTTCGGTGATGCTCGATCAAGTGGAAGATTATTTAACCAGCAACGGTTCAAGGCCAAAACCAAGATTTCTGTCCAGACTGTTCTTGATCTCCTTGATGCTGATGATAGTGCCATTGTCACCCATAATCTAGATGATATGCAGAACATCTTCAATAGTTTTTCTGGTGCATGTAAGACCGAAGGCCTTACAATTAGCATAAAAAAGACTGAAATTATTCACCAGCTGAAACCAAATGCTACGCCCTTTTCACAGCAACTGGTTTATGTTGATGGTGTAGTTTTGAAAACAGTATCTTCTTTTACATACCTCGGCTCTGTTGTGTCTGATGATGCTAAATTTGAAAAGGACATCCAATGTAGAATTAATAAAGCTAGTGAGGCATTTGGTAGGTTGCGACACAGACTCTGGAACAGCCACGATGTGTCTCTAAAAGTGACGTGGCAGTCTAAAAATCTGTTGGTCTGCATATTCTTCTGTATGGTGCCGAAACATGGACCTTGTACCGCAACCATATAAATCAGCTTGACTCCTTCCATATGAGATGTCTGCGTTTTATCTGCAATGTTGGATGGCAGGATTGTGTTCCGAATAGTGAATTACTGGAGAGATGTGAAATCACTGGTATTGAATCATTTTTGATCAGGATACAAATGCGGTAGTCGGGTCATCTTGTGAGAA
>NC_136516.1:26389950-26397450 GCF_053919585.1 Euprymna scolopes | reverse complement strand
AACACTTGTGCACCAAAAATGGAAAACGACAGCGTGTCATCAAATTCGACTATGCTGGCATTGGTTAAAGTCCCGCCTTTTTGACTGACCCCACGTTTTGGTTCGCACATGGTAGAAGCCCAATTTTATACGCAAAGGATCCACAACGAGCTCACCAAACTCAACCACGTCGTGGTGTCCCTGTCACTCGAAGTACTGACCAAAGTGCGTGACCCCCACCTGGATCGGTTACATACGACACTTTTAAGTCAGAATTGATTAAATGCCTCCGCCAGGTTCTCATGGAAGAACTGGGTGATAGGAAGCCTTCTCAACTTTTGAGAAGGATGAAGCAATTACTAGGCGAGAACTCACTCCAACCGGATATTTTGAAACAGTCATTTATCAATAAGCTGTCATCCGGAGTCCAAATAATACTCACGTCCATTCGGGAGACGACACCAGTCGAAGACTTGACCGACATTGCCGACAAAATTATGGAGATCACAGCGTCAGTCAATCAGATTGTAGCTCCGACCATCTCTCTCACCTGAAGCTGACGAAGACACCATGGGCGTCGGGGAAGTGATTAAAAAGCAAGCTAAACGCGTCCGGGAGTTAAGCAACCAGATGCGGAATCTAACCATGAAGCAGCACAAGCCGCAACAGGATGACCTCCCTTGCCGACGCTTTGAGAGACCGAACAGATGCCCTCGTCGAATCAATAGTGATGATATGCGATTATGCGATTCAACTTGAATGGAAGGTTGTGTATGTTTTTTTTATAAATGACACGTGCGTTGGAAGTGAAGCGGTGTTGATTAAAATGTGGCGCTTTTGAGTTCTTATTCCATGCTTCGTCCACCATTTCTGATGGGCGCACGGTGATGATGCCACGAAGCAAGAACATAGAAAGAGACTAGCAAACTAAACATCTTGTAATATAAATGGGGTGACGAATCAGTGGTAATTCGTTTAATTATTGAACAATTATTACACAAACAACCATGAAGAAATTATATGTGTTATTATGTGTTATTATGTGTTATTATATATCAAAAGTTGTTGGTTCTATAAGTAAAAGAAATAATAAGTTTTTCTTTGGAATCCGACAAACTTTTTAATGTTTTCTCTTTGTGTGTATTTTATCCTACATTCTGGTAAACTAATTGTGAGATTTTCGGCCCTTTTTGTTGTTGTTATTGTTTTATTATTGTTGTTGCTTTTTTTTTGTTATTTATTCCTGTTTATCCCCTTGCGCCATTATTATCTGCGCTGTTATTATCTGCGCCATTATTATCTGCGCCATTATTATCTGCACTGTTATTATCTGCGCCATTATTATCTGCGCCATTATTATCTGCGCCGTTATTATCTGCGCCATTATTATCTACATCCAAATGGGAACCCTGAATCTATTTGCAAAGAACAAAAATAGAAAATCTAATAAACCCTAACCACAATCTGCAGCCAGGACAATTGAACAGAATTCGGGGTCCGAAAAATGTGCACTTCTGGAGTTGAAAAGAGGAAAACTGGAAGCAGTAGAAAGCGTGGAAATTTTTATCTAAAAAGAGATATGGGTACTTTGCGAACACTGGACGCAGTAGAAAACAAACATGATATTAATATCAGATTTGTAAGCAAACACCATCGTATCAAGAGAAATGAAAGAGGGGATTGGAAAACATGAGAAAGATACGAGAACTCTTCACTTTTATGGAGAAAACAATTGAAACACGATGAATTGCACTGACTGCTGGAGGACAACGCCTGACTGAAATACGAATACAGAGAATCATTTCGTAGGTTCACTTTCTATCAGCAGTATTGTTTATTATGACCTCGATGCATGCAACAACATACGAAAATAAACTGAACTTGAGTTGCACACAAACAGAAAACTCAGGCTATGTGGACTTTAAATGGGCCCGAATAAAGCATTACCAAAAGAATAGTCTAAGGGAGATATTTAACAAAATCAACTCAGAAAAATGATTTTTGAATTCCTGAAAGAGATTTAAATATGCAACAAAAGATAACAAAAGATAACATGTTAGGAGCCCTACACAGTACATCATATACTGCAACGTAAATTCCATGAACAAAGCTTCTTTCTTAGAACTGCACGCTTGTGGAACTCTGTTCGGTCTGCCTGCTTTCCACCTGACTACAACCTGGATGTCCAACGTAAACAAATTCCTAATGAACCGCCCCCTTAAGTAAACACTTCAATAAATCTCCACACTAACGTACTGTACTTGCAATAACCCTTATCCCTGAGTGGCTTCCGGGCCTTGATAAGTGGTGACCACCGTGTAAAAAACAAAAAAACAAAACAAAAACAAAATATAACAAAAGATTCCACAAGAAAGATTAAAAACAACTAACCAACATCTAACATATTACAATTAATGTAAGCACACAGTGACTGGGGTGCCGATCAAATGACCCAAAAGTGGTTGATATGACTAGACTATGAATATATCAAACTCATGTCACTCACTCACATCTACTAAAAGGAGAAGAGGTGCCTATTTGCATAACATGTCAGGAGCCCTACACAGTACATCATATACTGACAGGCTATGTGGACTTTAAATGGGCCCGAATAAAGCATTACCAAAAGAATAGTCTAAGGGAGATATTTAACAAAATCAACTCAGAAAAATGATTTTTGAATTCTTGCAACAAAATATAACAAGATTCCACAAGAAAGATTAAAAACAACTAACCAACATCTAACACATTACAATTAATGTAAGCACACAGTGACTGGGGTGCCGATCAAATGACCCAAAAGTGGTTGATATGCAGTAAAACAAAACAAAACAAAACAAATGATCTACGAGAATTGATTGTTCTCATTCTGTCAGTCATGATCAGGTAGAAGTATTAATTCTACATAATTTTTAGTATCACCTGTAGCAATGATTGAATCTTACCCTTGAGAAAACAGTTGTTTAGTACTACTAACCAACACTTTTAACTGTTGTGCTATATGTTCATGTCGGAAAATCTGGTATGAATTTGGCAGTCTTAAACCTAATCTCATCAACATGTGTAGTATTGATGCTTATTATTATCTTACCAAATGAATATGGTCAAATGAGTCAATGAAAATAATATTGGTCCAGACCAAATGGGCAAGCCTAATGATTACAAGTGTTTGTTAACACTTATGTCTAAGTGAAAGTCTTCTGGATGTTGAAAGATTTAATCCTTACAACATGCGATATGGAACATTGGGTTTGTATTACTGTACACATAGATTCGAAAAAGTTGTCAAAAAACAAATATATAACAAATAAATATTATTAAAGGCAAGATAAGTTACTTTTCTACCTAACTGGATATATTTTCAGTGTTTTTATTTAATGTAACATGTTTATTTAGCTCGAAAAACATACTGTGTTTACCGATGTATTAGAAAATTCAAAATGGCACCCGACTCTTTCTTTAACACGGTAAGTTTGGGAAAAGGTGCTATAATTATAAAACTAGACAAAATACTGTTAGAAACTCGCTCAATATATGTTACCGTGACATAGGTTAACATATATTCGGTGGGTTTTTAATAGTATTTTGTCTAGTTTATTATTTATAACACCTTTTCCCAAACTTACTGTGTTAAAGAGAAAGTCGGGCGCCATCTTGAATTTTCCAATACATCGGTAAACACTATGTTTTTCGAGCTGAATAAACATGTTACATTGAATAAAAACACGAAAAATATATCCAGTTTGGTAGAAAAGTAACTTATCTTGCCTTTGATAACATTTATTTGTTATATATTTGTTTTTTGACAACTTTTTCGAATCTATGTGTACAGTAATACAAACCCGGAACATTTTTAATCCCATGGGTTAAATAAGGGTTTAGTTTGAAATTCTGTATATGTTCCAGAGTTCAACCTGAAGATTCCCATGCATTTTTAGTGGACTTTAATGAATATGGTCAAATGAGTCAATGAAAATAATATTGGTCCAGACCAAATGGGCAAGCCTAATGATTACAAATGTTTGTTAACACTTATGTCTAAGTGAAAGTCTTCTGGATGTTGAAAGATTTAATCCTTACAACATGCGATATGGAACATTTTTAATCCCATGGATTAAATAAGGGTTTAGTTTGAAATTCTGTATATGTTCCAGAGTTCAACCTGAAGATTCCCATGCATTTTTAGTGGACTTTAAATGGGCCCGAATAAAGCATTACCAAAAGAATAGTCTAAAGATTCCCGTGCTTGGCTAGAAGGTTCCCTAGTTTAAAAAATATGCACTTGAAAAAGTCAATGGTTACATCAATCGAAATGTGAAAATAACTAAAACGAGAATAATTGTCTCAATAATCGAAAATTAAATATTTTTTTTAGTTATCTGTTTTTAATTGACTTAATTTGTTTTTTTTATCTAGTTCTTGTTTAAGATCATGGCTTGAACAAGATACATCTTGCCCAACATGTCGCACGATGCTGAATGATAGACCAGCTGGTGATCCGAATGGCAATGTGCCCGAAACGGAAGTTCTCCCGGAGAACCTACCTCCTCCGGGTGCTACTAATCAACAGACTACAAACCATTTCTTCCATTTTGATGGTAAGTACTCAGCATTTATTACTTTTTTTTATCTCGTCAATTACTAACTGCATCTACCCAGTGTTGGCCCTGTCTGTAGAGCATTAGAATATGCTGACTGCCCCCCTGCAGAGAGTAAAAGTCTCTCAATGGGCCACCTGTTGACTGTGTGGTGGCTGTAATGCTTAAGGATAGGATTCTGGTGGTTGAGCAGATCATGTTCAAGGTACTACAAGGAAATGAGCTGCAACACAACACTTTGGCCCTTATTTTAAGATGGGTTGTTAGACGGTTGGTCATGTCTGGCATTAAATCAGACATAAGAAAATATGTTCACATTCTCTATATTAGACAAACTGATTTAGTGAGTTGGTGACTTATAGGTCAATCAACCTGCCTGATAATGGACTCAATATAATGAGAAACTGAAATTTTTTCCTAAAAATGAGGTTTTTAGAAAAAAAAATGGAAGAAATGCAGATGCTTGAATCCACCAGCAAGATGAGTATATTTCTCTTGTATTCCTGTTGTGTTGAGGTGAATGGGTATCCCCCCCCCCAACTTCGGGTGCTACTAATCAACAGACTACAAACCATTTCTTCCATTTTGATGGTAAGTATAGTATTAGACCTGACGGAATGGTTAATTGTAGGTATTGACCGTTTCATCCCCTCGAAAAATTTTCAGCAAAAACCTAACAGCCAGCCATGGTTCTCTCCAAAATGTGCTGCTGCCATTGCGCACAGAAATCACTTTTTCCACTGTTTCCAACGTAATAGATGTATGAAAACTAAAACCGCTTTCAGGACTGCCAGCAACCATTGTAAGAAAGTAATAAAGAATGCAAGAGAGTTGTATGCTCAATCTGTTAAGTCCAAAGTAGCTGAACAGCGGCTTGGTTCCCACCAGTTTTGGCAAATAGCAAACAGAATCCTGAACAGAAGCGTGTGCTCCATCCCAACTATTATCAATGGACCTGAGGTAATCTCGTCAGCATCAGACAAAGCCAAACTCTTTGTCAAGAACTTTGCAGCTAATTCTACCCTTTGCAACCAAGGCCGCCAACCCCCAATATTTCCTCCTGTATCAGAAAACACGCTATGTGATATACGTATATCTGTACGTGATGTTGCCAAGCTAATCAAAAACCTTGATTCCAGTAAAGCAACTGGCCCTGACGGTATTCCAATTATAGTACTCAAAAAACTTCAACCTGAACTAGCGCCCATACTTACAAAACTGTTTAAACGTTGTCTTAAGGAGAATAGTTTCCCATCTCCCTGAAAAATTTCATCAGTATGCCCTGTATTTAAGAATTCAGGTGATCGCTCATCCCCCTCTCAGTACAGGCCAATAAGTCTCCTGTGCGTCATGAGTAAGTTGCTGGAATCTGTGTTAAATACAGAAGTAATCAACCATCTCAACAAAAATAACCTTCTTAGTGACACTCAATATGGTTTCCGTTCTGCTAGATCTACAGCAGATGTGCTTACAGTTATATCTCATAGGATTAGCAAATCTCTTGATGGAGGCAACCTTTCTAGGGCAATTGCTCTTGACATATCTAAGGCCTTTGATAGGGTATGGCATAAAGGTTTACTTCATAAGATCTCTAGCTATGGTATTGCTGGAAATGTCTTCTCAATTATTAAATCATTTCTTTCTGATAGGTTCATAAGAGTAGTAGTTGAGGGGCAAAAATCAGAAGCTCACAGTATTAATGCCGGTGTCCCTCAGGGGTCCATCCTGGGCCCAACTCTTTTCCTGATCTACATTAATGATCTTCCAAATCACATCCTTACATCATTTGTAGACATTTATGCTGACGACACTACCATTTATGGTACCACATCTAAGACAGTAAACGACCAAGTTCTCTCCAATTCTCTCTCCTCTGATCTTGAGCACGTAGTACAATGGGGTAAGGAGTGGCTGGTTACTTTTAATGCATCTAAAACCAAGCTTCTCTTTACATCATCAATATTCTGATCCACATCTGGCATCAATTGAAATGAATGGCTCTCGTCTTCAGGAGGCCTCTAGTTTTGACAAGCTTCTTGGCTTGACCATTACTCCTGATCTTAAATGGAACACGTACATCAAATCTGTTGCCAAGGCCGCTGGAAAAATGGTGGGATCTTTCTATCGATCCGGTAGATATCTCACTGCTGATGCTATTCTCTATCTATATAAGAGCTAGGTACGTCCAAGTATGGAATACTGTTGCCACATCTGGGCAGGAGCTGCTAGAAAGGACTTGGCCTGCCTTGATAGAGTTCAAAATAGACTTCGTAGCCTCGTGGGAGATGTCCTTTTCTCTTCCTTGCAACCTCTATCTCACAGAAGAGATGTTGCGAGTTTGTCTCTGCTTTATCGTTATTTTCATGGAAAGTGTTCGACTGAGCTTCAATCTATGGTCCCCCTCGCCAAACTTTCACAAGAAACACTCGTCTAGCTGAAAACACTATCAATAATCCCCCCCCCCCACTCTTTATCTGTGCCTAAACCTAAACGTAGATTCCATGAACAAAGCTTCTTTCTTAGAACTGCACGCCTGTGGAATTGTCTTCCGTTTTCCTGCTTTCCGGCTGACTACAATATGGTTGTCTTCAAGTCTAACGTAAATAAGTTCTGCCATCATATCTTAAGTTGTTTCAGTTTGAATCCACCCGTCAAACCTTTGTTCTGCTTTCTATAAACACAAATTTCGTTGATATACACATTAAAGAATGCTTTAAGCAAACTATTTTAACCTATTATCGATGTTATTGTTTTTTACTTTTTATTGGCAAAACTCCATCATGTTCTGCAAACCCAAAAACAAACACAGCAAATTTTGTCTACAAAACAACTAGACTAAACATTATGAGTAAATATTTGAAGAAATAAAATAATCGAAGTATAACAAATTTTTAATTAAAACGACCACATTCAGCATTAAAAG
>NC_136516.1:26272450-26382450 GCF_053919585.1 Euprymna scolopes | reverse complement strand
CTGAAGCTCCAGTGTGGTGGTGCCCCATCCTGTTGGAAAATAAAGTCACCAGACTCCTTTTTACTCAAGCAGATATGAGGACTTGAAACGTGGCCAAGACTTTTGGAACACCCTGTATATTCTCCACCCGAGCGACGCTAACAAATGATTAAATGAAAAAAAAAAAAATCTGACTAGGTCAATTTCTAAATCTCGTTACATCTTGGTAAACAAAGAATAACGAATAAAAACGAGTTCAAGGTCAGTGTCCCCTACCCCTACCTTTCTACCCCCTCCTACCACCAAAATGGCCAATTCTGCTTCATCTTTTCACCAAACCATTTCCTCCTTCGTTGCTCTTTTTCAGAATTGTTTTGTCTGCTTAAATAAAAACCACCTGCGACAAATAGTTCAAGAGTACTTTTTATTATTGTTCATTATTTTCTTTTTGTTGCTCGTAAATAGTGAAAGAGATTACTGTCAGTTCTTTCTCGGAGAATTCGATAAGTTCCGTGTTTTTATCGCGGTATTAAACGAGATTTTAAATCAGATGTTTTTTCTTTGTACAGATTATTGGATATTTCCAGTGCAAAAAAAAAACAAAAAACAAAAAAAAACTAAAAAAAAAAAAAATAAAAAAGGAAAAAAAAAGAGGAAAAAAGAAATCAATCTTATGTCTTAATGGTTGGGCTTTCTGGAAGCCTCCATTCATTCTTGAAAGACGAGAGATACTCCCTGTAAGGGTAGCTGCGCGTAAAATTGTGAGGCAAGGGTTCCGCAATCCTCACCCACATCTCTCCTGAATCAGCACTGCTTAAGTCCAGTAGCAAGAAGAAGTTCAGGACGACTGGAAACAATGCCGAGATAAGCAGAGAGCACATGAAATTCTCAAATGGTCACCCATTTTAGTACTGACCAGGCTCAACGTTGCTTAACTTCAGTGGTCAACGTGAATTATGCCGTATATTTGGCTTTGTGATAGATTAAAAATTGATGTACGGGTTAGGGTTAGGGTTATATAGATTAGAAATTGATGTACGAGATGAAGGAGCATAATTACTTTTTACTTTTTTCTCTTCTTTCCTTTTCTGTCATCGTTGGAGTTTTTATTTTATTTATTTTTTTTACGGCGGATGCGATCCGGATGAACGCCAAAACGGTTCTGATCGTTTACCCTATTTCCTTTTTCACTCAGGTTCGATACACTCTCTTCGTCTCTTTTTAACGCTACCAACTTTTAACAGGAATTAAAGAATTTTCAACAAATGAAAATAGTTTCAAATATTTGAAAAAAAAAGTAGCACCTATACGCGAATATAATAATCCAGCGTGAATTTCTATAAAATAGTGACTTGTTGAACAGAAATTAAAAGTTCTTCCTGGACGCCGCGACGCCTAACTCGACGCTTCAAACGCTCATCACAAAATCAAACATAACGGCTATCGGAATAGACACCCCATTTTGTGAGGAGGTGGGGTGGTAAAAGTATTTGCCTCAAATGTAACCTTGATTATCGTTGTCAGGATATTCACCGTAAATACTAAAAAACCAACAAAATATTTGGAGGGAGGGGGGAGTGTAAAAGAAAACAAAAAATAGCATGTAGAGACTGCCGCAATATTTGGAAAGTTGATGTATGTATTAAGATGTAGATTTCGGAATAATCAAATTGTCAGCTCTCAGCCAATGAGAATAGGCAGAATTTAAGAAGAGAGAATTTATTATTTTTGAATCGGGAAATGGAAAGATTATGTTATATCTATGAGTTTATGGTCCAGTTACGAAGGGTGCAAGCACAATATCTGTAGAATGTGTATATTTCCTCCCGGTCTTGACTGGGGGCGATAGAAAGACTTTTATTTAGAGGGAAAAATAAGAACTACTTCCTCTAAAGATGCTGCGATTGTGATGATGTTGCTCCTAGGATGAAATGTAGGATTTTAATATAACGACTAACTTACATAAGATAGCGACTAATAGTCTAAACATAATACATTTGTATGTGGCATCTGTTGTTTTAAATTTACGGTACTATTTCTACAATCAAAATATTATATATGGAGATGATTTCCCAAATCATATAAATGCGAAAGGATAAAGAATGGCTCAGCTGGTAAGTTAATAATTAGCTAATTAAAACGCTTTAAATGGAATTGATTCCAAACATACGAAAATTTAGGCGCATTTAGGAATATTTTATGTGTTTTGCGTCGTAGCGACACAAACGTTAATTGATACAACGTTAGTGTCAAATCCCAATTTGTCGAGAAAGTAAGCGTAATTCTCATTTCCACCCCCCCTTTACTATTCCTACTCGTTCTGAGGAAACAGTCATTTCGATAAGCCTTTATTAATTCCAGATCAATGGACTAATCGGAACGAGAACAAATCAGATCGAGTCCATATTTCTGTTTCCGCCCGTTGAAATTATCCGATTGTTTCTTTGTGTCGAGTTTCTCTCGTACTTCGCGGTCGACTTTGACGTCAGACTCAAAAGGTCCTTCCGTAATTGGCGTTGGAATTGCAAAACCTCTGATGGAAGCGCGCGATAATTGCACGTGGCTTCACCGGTTATGATTAAAAATGGACGCGCGCCCGTGCACACACACACACACACACACACACACACACACACACACACACACACACACAGACACATACCACACACATACCACACACTCACACTCATATAATGGAAAATGGAAGAAAAACCTGTGACCTTTTAGGAAATTTTTAACGTTTTATTCCCATTTTCGGGAGACTTCTTCAGGAAATGATTGATATGATTGAGGAAATAAACCATGACGAGCAACCGATATTTCCCTAATAAATAGACATCCCTTCGTACCCTCCAGTGCCAACAACACTACAATTTGTAATAGCCTGAATAAATTAGGAATGCGAACATTACAAACCATATCATTAACCATAGCTCATATATTGAAAACGCCGGAATATATACCATCCTCTGCAATGGCTGCTGTCAAATATAATTAGGAGAAACCCAACGAGATTTGAGAAAAAGACTTGCAGAATATGAAAGCGATATAAAAAACATGCCCTGAACGCACTTTTTTTTGCCCATGTTTCACACAAATAATATTCTACCAGTTTCACAAAGGTTAAAACATGCTTATGATAAATGCTTATGGTAAATGCTTATGATAAATGCTTACGAAGACATCTTGAATCAACGCTGATTATGAATTCCGGTACCATCAAAAAAAGAAACGGTTTTTGCAATTTATCACCTATCATAAAAATATCATAAAAATACCATAAAAATATCATAAAAATACCATAAAAATATCATAAAAATATCATAAAAATATAAAATTATCATAAAAATATCATAAAAATATCATAAAATTATCATAAAATATCATAAAAATACCATAAAAATATCATAAAAATATAATAAAATATCATAAAAAATCATAAAACTATCATAAGCAAATGGGCGATCTAAGAGCATAACATGGATTTGAAACCAGATTAGTTTCGTTTACATTTTTAATCACTTTCTCTCCTTACACACACACACACACACACACACACACACACATATATATATATATATATATATATATATATATATATATATATATATATATGTCAGATCATGTCATATGCTACTGGTACCATGTAACCCAGTACTACCTGCCTCATGATCGGGTCACCGGCGACTAAACTGGTTCTCCCACCAGACTTGTTTGGTGAGGAGGGTGGCTGGTCTCCTTGAAGGATTAAAAACATGACCTTTCAAAGGGCGAATGAACCCTTTTTCGGGGTCAACGGCCAACTAGCACCGTGTGTGTTTGTGTGTATGTATGTGTGTGTTGGAGTAGAGAGGGCTCCCATAAGCCGTGGTGAAGGCAACCTTTTTAGGAGAAGCAAATCTCTGATTTAAAAAAGCCATAAAGCGGGAGACCAGTACCAGCATTAAGCTGGTCTGCAGTTTAACTTGTTGCTGGCTATCTTGCTCTTGCTTGTTGCTAGATCTCAACATTTTGAACCGAGAGAAAGACTTAGCTTTCGTACAAAGCTAAGACTCTGTAACATCATTTTTGTATAGATACTCCCTCAGGTATTTGTTTATTTAAATGGTCCTGTGATGACGGAAGTCATTTTTGGGCTCATGGACTTTAAGTGTGTGAGGGAGTGGCACTCGTCTGACAAGACGTTGCAATCATATATATATATATGCATACATATACATGCATACATACATATATATATACGTATATACACATTTATATGTACGTATATATACATATATACATATACATACATATACATACATATACATGCATATATATACATATACACATATATACATACACATAAACATACATATATATATACACACATATATATATAGATTATATATATATTATATTATATTATATTATATTATATTATATTATATATACGCACACACAAGAATATCTTTCTACTCGTTATGGTATATTTTATTTCCTCAGTCATCTCTATCATCTCCTGAAGAAGTCTCTCGAAAATAGGGATGAAACATTGAAAACTTCCTAAAAGGCTACAGGTTTTTCTTCCTTTTTCCATAACGGCATGATATCATGCCTTTCATTCGCAATCATATAATATTCATGTATTTACTCTCTCTCTCTCACACACACACACACACACCAATTCTTGCTCACGCATACACTTATTAACTTATCCTCTCGCACTCACTCTTTTTCACACACCAACAAACGACTTCATATCCACGTACATACGTATCTATAGTAATATGAAAATATACTCATGGTAAGTATTCTAGCCTCTCCCTCGACGTACGTATTCCCGACTTACCTGAAAAGCAACAAAATCCTACCCCCTCATTGTCTAGATCTCTAGATGCCTGAAAGCTTTCTACTCGAATATCTTCTTCACTTGGACTGCTAGACTTTGGAATTCCCTCCCCGTTTACTGCTCTCTGTGATTGTACTGACATGCAGAAGTGTAAATAGACATCTCGCTGCTCAACTCCTCACAGTCCCCAGTTAATCTTGATTCTAAATAGTAGCACATTACATCTCACGTGACAATATGCCTTGTTTGTTTGAAGACCATGTGCACACACGCATGTGTACACGCACACACAGAGCTAACAATGCTCTCTCTCTCTCTGACACACACACGCACACACGCGCGCGCACGCACACACACACACACACACACACACACACACACCAACCTAGGATTTTGTAATCACGTAGATACGTATACACAGTAGTATAAAAATATACTTATGGCAAGTAAACTTCGCAGAAATGTTTGTTTCATTCTCGGTGGAAATCAAGATAAGGATTTTGTGAGGGTATAAGTTTCGAATCACTCGTCGCCAGTGTTTTAATTTTGCAGACACATAATAACTAAAACGAATGCAGTCGTATAGTTAAAAAAATGTATGTTACAGAAGTACACGTCATAATTCTGGGGCCATAACTGCTACAAATCGCTACTCAATAATTTGTTATTCATAAAATAGGTATATCAGATAACTGTTATGTAAGTGAGGAAGGTGTATATGTTTCTGTGTCGTGTCTATACAATACGGCGTGTATATTCTACGTGTGTGTATACAGTCATGGGGGTGTCACATACATGCAGTCTATATAAGATCTTAAGCCGTGTATCTTTTCCCCTTTCTTCAGTCGGTTCCACCTTGCGACGATTGATGTATGCTCCTAAAATACCTGGAAAAACTCTACATCGTTGCATCGATTCATCTTTCTTCTTCTTTCCGTTTCACCGTCTTGAATGTAAGACTCTTTCGTTCTGACTGACTCTGCTCCTAGTCTGATTAAGGACTCTAACTACCTCTCTGAATGTATGACAAAAGACTCTCTGATAGACAATCAGGAAGTTAGAGAGTAAAACTAACTAGAAACGCATGTGCATCCTCTATTTATATTAAGGTGTATGTGTGAGGTGATAATACCCCGTTAACAAGTTCGCACTCTAAATGCACTGACCTGCCCCTTGACCCCTATCTTCAACCTTTCTGCACTTAACTTGAACACAAGCATGTTGGTTCAAGCATTAACGACACACAACATAACTCCATAACACTAATTGATATAAGACTAAAGTGTATCCAACCAACATTTGTTTCTATAAGGCGTATATATTTTATTTCACGTTAAATATTCTTTGTTTGGGGATTGAGTTATATCTGCAAAGCATTAAATTTTAATCATACATGTTAAATATTTCTCGGTTTGGGGATTGAGTTATATCTGCAATACATTAAATTTTAATCATACATGTTAAATATTTCTCGGTTTGGGGATTGAGTTATATCTGCAAAGCATTAAATTTTAATCATACATGTTAAATATTTCTCGGTTTGGGGATTGAGTTATATCTGCAAAGCATTAAATTTTAATCATACATGTTAAATATTTCTCGGTTTGGGGATTGAGTTATATCTGTAAAGCATTAAATTTTAATAATACATGTTAAATATTTCTCGGTTTGGGGATTGAGTTATATCTGCAAAGCATTAAATTTTAATCATACATGTTAAATATTTCTCGGTTTGGGGATTGAGTTATATCTGCAAAACATTAAATTTTAATCATACATGTTAAATATTTCTCGGTTTGGGGATTGAGTTATATCTGCAAAGCATTAAATTTTAATCATACATGTTAAATATTTCTCGGTTTGGGGATTGAGTTATATCTGCAAAGCATTAAATTTTAATCATACATGTTAAATATTTCTCGGTTTGGGGATTGAGTTATATCTGCAAAGCATTAAATTTTAATCATACATGTTAAATATTTCTCGGTTTGGGGATTGAGTTATATCTGTAAAGCATTAAATTTTAATAATACATGTTAAATATTTCTCGGTTTGGGGATTGAGTTATATCTGCAAAGCATTAAATTTTAATCATACATGTTAAATATTTCTCGGTTTGGGGATTGAGTTATATCTGCAATACATTAAATTTTAATCATACATGTTAAATATTTCTCGGTTTGGGGATTGAGTTATATCTGCAAAGCATTAAATTTTAATCATACATGTTAAATATTTCTCGGTTTGGGGATTGAGTTATATCTGCAATACATTAAATTTTAATCATTCTATGTTGTGCTCAAAACGTAGATTCCATGAACAAAGCTTCTTAGAAGTGCACGCCTGTGGAACTCTCTTCCGTTTGCCTGTTTCCAACCTGACTACAACTTGGATTTCTTCAAGTCTAACATAAACAAATTCCTGATGAACCGCCCCTTTAAGTAAGACACTTTATCAGATCTCCATTACTAACGATTACTACGATATTGTTCCATTGATTACTGTACACACAATAACCCTTATCCCCGACTGGCTTCCTGGCCTTCATAAGTGGCGACTACCATGTAAAAATGAAGAAAAAGAAAATTTAGCCGTAATTTGTAATTAGCTAACCAAGTGAACCATTTTTTTTAACGAAATTTCTGCCATTCTCAACACCTTTTCATTCAATCTCAACAAAAATTATCGAATACTTTGGCCTTGATGCTCAAGACTGAACCGGCATGTGCTGACACATGCAAGATCATCAAAGTATGGAGAAGAGCAGAAGTTATAGCGCTCCCAACATCTGGAAGGAAATCAATTCAAAAGCGTGTGACAAAAAGTTCCACATATTTTAACTCATTATATCATGTTTGCTTACCTGCCGTGATCGTCTTACATGTTGTTCTGGGTCGTCTGTTGATCCAGTCAGCGTTGTAATGTAGGGTATTCATTTAAACCAGAAGCCTCTTGTATAAACAAATTAGAAGGACAACTTAGCGTTGCCCGGGCCCCCCAAAAATATAACATTTTTATTAAATCTTCTATTTCTCTACCTCTCTCTATCTTATTCTCTTTCGCTCTTCCGTTTTGTCCTCCATCTTCCCAAACCCCTCTTTCTCCTCTACCTACACCCTTTTCTCTCTAGCTAAACACACACAGAAATGTCTCCTATCTACAATAAATTACCTGTGAAATTCGTCGCCATTTTCTTCCCAGACATCCTAACAAAAGATAAACACCTTCCTCTGACGAAACACGGACCAGTTGACCCTCAGCGAATGGATGTTTTTATGGAAATCACTCCAGACAAGGCATGAAGCAACTTGATGTGAGGCGTTAAAAGGTAGTGCTTAAAGATCACAAACTTACCAACATTAAGTGCTAGATGAAGTAGATTATAACCCAGAAAACATCAATTCTTCCCTCTTTGTCAGAAATATCATTCCTGGTGTTAGATATAAAAACATGGCGATATACATTTGAAAGTAGAGGTGTGCACACACGCACATTCTTGATGGAGTTAACGTGGATTTTTTGGGTCGCATAAAAATGACCGGAATTGTAATTAAAACGAAAACAAAAAACTGTTTACATTCGCCTGAAGTTGAACTCTTATACCTAAGGACACTTTCCGGAGTCTTCGTCGTGTTATACTCGTGTATTTCTATATCTGGGTTATTTATTTTATTTTATTTATTTATTTATTTTTCTCCTTTTTGCACTAAAACAATGTATATTGCTATTTGGGACAATTTGCATATTTCTGACCATGTTTAACAAGGAAATGTAGTGAGTTTAGCATTGAAATTTCTGCACATTCCTACGGCCAGGGGAGCAGGAAATAGGAAAGGAATTCCAGAGTCTAGCAGTCTGAGGGGGAAAGAACATCTCTATGATCGTTATTGCTACTATTACTGAGAGACGTCACGATCCAATGAACCAACAAAAGAGATAAAGTTAAGAAGTGAAATTACAATGAAAAGAACAAATAATTCCATTAATCAAACTCTCAGCTGTTGTGCATGAAGAATAATCGATAAACATCGATCTGACGTCTGCAAATATTTCTGTTCGTTGAACCGTTCGTTTCAGAGAGCGGAAGTGCCAACATATCAGATGACTCGGCAAATGTTGCCAATCTGTCAACCCAGGAAATTGAAACAAACATGTGGAGTTCGATTTAAATGATTTGCCTGTTTTTTTTTGGGGGGGGGGGAGTCAATGAACCATTTCAAATTTAAATAGAATTTAAAAATCACTTGAAAATTCTTCCCAAGAACATTACTAAAAAAAAAGAAAGAAAGAGATGCTTTATTCTGTGTACAGAATCTAGAAACACACACATACATACACACACATACACACACATACACACATACACACATACATACACACACATACATACACACATACACACACATACACACATACACATACATACACACACATACATACACATACATACACACACATAAACACACATACACACACACATACACACACATACACATACATACACACACACACGCACATACGCACACACATACACACACATGCACACACATGCACACACATGCACACATACATACACACACACATGCACATACATACACACACATACACACACATGCACACACATACACATACATACACACACACGCACATACATACACATACACACACACGCACACACATACACACACATACACACACATGCACACACATGCACACATACATACACACACATGCACATACATACACACACATACACACATACATATACACACATGCACATACATACACACACATGCACACATAGCGAAACCGAAACTTACTTGAATCATTTTCCAGTACTATATTACAATGTGAGATAACGCTCCCAGGAAACAGTATTGCAATACTGTAAAAACAGCAAGAGTGCTAGTAGTACGCGCTGCTTATTACTACCCTCATTGAACACCGCTGGATAGCAAGTTCCGCTTACCCTTTATTATATCCTTGTAAGGTTTTTTTTTTTTTTTGAAACATTTTACAAAAAAACAACAAAAAACAAACAAACAAAAAAAAACATGTTGGTGCAAAAATAATGTCGTTTTTCAACTATATATATATATATATATATATATATATCTGCATAAATTAAAATATCATGTTTAAGCGTATTGTACGACCGGTCGTACAATACGCTTAAACATGGTATTTTAATTTATGCAGATTGCGTGACTATTATTATAGAATCAATTCTGTATGGATTATTGTATATAATATTATGAGGAATAATTTGTCCGGTGGGCTGATTCGCAAATAAATAAATATAAAAAATAAAATAAAATAAAAATAAATAAAAAATAAAATAAAAATAAAATAAATAAAAATAAAATAAATAGATAAAAATAAACAAATATAAAATAAATAAATATAAAATAAATAAAAATAAAAATATAAAATAATAATGATAATGTCGTTCATCAAATTCCGTCTGCGTTTGTTTGCAATATCACATCAGCTGACGATAAATGCCATGAAAAAGTCACTTCTGATGTTTTTTTTTACATGGAGGTCACCAATTATACCCGAGTGGCTTCCGGCCCTTGATAAGGGTTATTGCGTGTACAGTAATTAATGGTATAGTATCGTAATAATCGTTAGTATTGGAGATTTGATAAAGTGTCTTACTTAAGGGGCGATTAATCAGGAATTTGTTTATGTTGGACTTGAAGACATCGAAGTTGTAGTCAGGTGGAAAACAGGCAAACGGAAGAGAGTTCCACAGGCGTGCACTTCTAAGAAAGAAGCTTTGTTATTGGAATCTACATTTTGATTTAGGCACAGATAAAGAGTGGGGAAAATTACTGACAGTAGTTTCAGCCAGACGGGTGTTTCTCGTGAAAGATTGGCGACGAGCACTTGCCATGTTTAACGATTAAACAAAGACAGGCTCGCAACATCACTTCTATGGGAGAGAGGTTGCAAGGAAGAGAAAAGGGTATCCCCCACTAAGCTACGAAGTCTATTTTGTACTCTGTCAAGGCAGGATAGGCTATTTTTTAGCAGCTCCTGTCCAGATGTGGCAGCAGTACTCCATCCTTGGACGTACTTGGCTTTTATATAGATAGAGGATTGCATCGGTAGTGAGATATCTTCTGGAGCGGTAGAAGGATCCTACTATTTTCCCAGCGACCTGGGCAACAGACTTGATGTACGTATTCCATTTCAGATCAGGAGTAAAGGTCAAATCTAGAAGCTTGTCAAAACATGAAGCCTCCCCAAGACGAGAGCCATCCATTTCAATTGATGCCATATGTGGATCAGAGCGTTGATGATGTAAAGATAGGAGCTTGGTTTTAGATGCATTAAAAGTGACCAGCCACCTCTTCCCCCACTGTGCCACGCGCTCAAGATCAGAGGAGAGAGAATCAGAGAGAACTTTGTCATTTACGATTTTTGATGTGTTGCGATAGATCAGCATAGATAGTGATTTAAGTATGTGTTTTGGGAGATCATTGATGTAGATCAGGAAGAGAGTTGGGCGCAGGATGGACCCCTGGGGGACTCCAGCATTAATAATGTGGGCCTCTGATTTCTGCTCATCAACTACTACTCTTATGAGCCTATCAGAGAGAAATGATTTAATAATTGAGAAAACATTTCCAGTTATACCGTAACTGGAAATCTTGTGAAGTAGGCCCTTATGCCATACCTTATTGAAGGCCTTTGATATGTCAAGAGCAATTGCCCTAGAAAGGAAGCCTTTGTCGAGAGATTCACTAATCCTATGAGATATAACCGTTAGCACACCTACTATAGATCTAGCAGAACGGAAACCATATTACATGTCACCAAGAAGGTTATTTCTGTTGAGGTGGTTGACTACTTCTCTATTTAATATGGATTCCAGCAACTTACTCATGACACACAGGAAACGTATTGGTCTGTACTGAGAGGGAGATGACTTATCACCTGAATTCTTAAATACAGGGCATACTGATGAGGTTTTCCAAGGTGTTGGAAAGCAGTTCTCCTTACGGCAACGCTTAAACAGTTTTGTAAGTATGAGGGCAAGTTCTGGTCGAAGCTTTTTCAACACTATAATTGAATGCTTTACTGGAATCAATGTTCTCGATTAGCTTGGCGACCTCACGCACAGATATTTGTATGTTGCATAGCGTGTTGTCTGTTATAAGAGGAAATACGGGGAGTTTATGGCCTTCGTTGCAAAGGATAGAATTAGCTGCCAAGTTCTTTGCAAATAGTTTGGCCTTGTCTGATGCTGATGAGATGACCTCAGGTCTATTGATGATGATTGGAATAGAACGCACGCTCATGTTCAGGATCCTGTTTGCTATTTGCCAAAACTGGTGGGAACCAAACCGCAGCTCAGCTACTTTGGATTTAATGAATTGAGCATATAGCTCTCTTGCATTTTTTATTACTCTTTTACAGTGGTTGCTGGCAGTCCTGAAAGCAGCTTTAGTCTCAGTACATCTATTAAGCTGGTAGCTATGGAAAAGGCGATTTCTGTCCGCGATGGCAGCAGCACATTCTGGGGAGAACCATGGCTGGCTGTTAATTTTTTGGGGGGAATTTTTTGAATGGTATGAATCGGTCTATACCTACAATTAACCATTCAGTCAGGTCTGATACTATAGCGGACATATCCTTTTTAAACATGGAATGCAGAAGTAGACCAAATATGAATGCACGGAAGCTATCCCAGTCAGCCATAAAGTATATCGATATACAGTACGGTGGAGAGGTACGTCTGCAGACTTATTACATTTCATTTTTATCTTAACTGATACAACGGAGTGTTCGGAGGATCCCAGGGGAGATAGAACGGAACATGAACATAGCTCAGGGGAGGTTGTGAGAAAAAGGTCTAGAAGGCTTGCATACTGAACGGTAGTATCGGGCACACGAGTAGGTTCGTGATCAATCTGAGTGAGATCATAGGCAATGGCGAAATCATGACAGAACTTCCCCTTAACCTCGTCTTATTTTAGTGGGTCAGCCATTTCACGTTATGGACATTGAAGTCACCGCAAATGTGAATGGTAGCCAAAGGATAAGCAGACAGGATGTGGTCAATTTTCTCAGATATACTCTTAAAGATAGTAACCTCGCTGTTGTGGGGACGATAGAGGACAAGTATAAATGCGGTGGTGTAAGCAAGTGCAACCTGAAAGCACATATAAGGTAAATTAGGGTCCTCTCTAGAGATATCCCTACCACACGGAATGACATCTTTATTGTAGGCGCATATTCCATGCCCATAGCGATCTTGGGGATCAGATTTAGATGTTAAGTTAGAGTATCTAATTATGAACTCATCTAGGGAAGTGGTCGACCCTACGCCTGTTTCGCTTAGAAAGAGTATGTGCGGTTTCGTTTCCTGTAATTGCGTCACAGCATCTGGAAGGTTGGAACGTAGACCCCTGATATTAGAGAAGGAGACATGGTAGTAGGGGTTTACGTTGGAGGATGGGGTCTAGGTTTATTCGTGTTTTTTTTTTTTTTTTAGATATTTCATGTTGAGGTTTTGGGATTTGTGGAACAGATCGACAGACTTAGAGCAGGACAGAGAGGGAAAGTACAAGACAAAAATTACCACTAGAATGGCATCGCACATAACAATGTGTAGCACATAACAATTACCCACGAATATGGCATCGAGAGGCCCCATCAGAGACTACTGCATGGTCCAGAATCCATTCACGAAATGGCAATACAGCATCCCCAGTACTTTGCACCTGCTGATAGGACAGTAGTTACTCCAAGATTCGGGTCCCTGACTATCAGGCGGGTAACGTCATCCCAGATGAAACGTTTACCTCCAGCACCCTTACTAGTGACATGATCACAAGGATAGACATAGAAATAGAAATTTTCCGACATCTCAAGCTACTGTTCACGAAGTACTAGCTACCTGGAAAGCAGCTTTTTCTTCAACTTTTGTCAGAAAAATCACTCATTGGAAATGAGGACTGATGGACAAAAAAGGAGAAGCGAGAGTTACTGGAGCTGCCGATAACACATCCACAGTGCATTATCAACTCTCCATGAAAAAAAAAAAAACAAAAAAAAAAAAACTAAGGACTTATTAATATCTACTCATAATTCCGTTGCTCCATTCCCAGTCTAGGACGATATTTTAAAATAGTCTCCCCCTCCCATATTAATGTGTTCGAGCATTCTAACTTTACCTTTTAATTAAAATTAACGATAATTAATTTATGAAGTCGGGTTATTTTGTATTAATTTAGATTTGAAGAACGCATTTAAAAACTGGTTAAGAGTAATACAGTTTGGGTTACGTATTAAGTTTAGACTAGTTAAAAATAATGCATACTGCAGAGAAAAAGCCACGGTTTTCCGAGTTTAGATAATAGTACAGTTTTAATTTGGAAAATCCTTTTTTTTTTTTTTTTCGTTTTAAATATAACAAAACCGTATTGGTTAATAATAGTATATTTGACAAAAAAAAAAAAAAAAAAATGAAGAAAAAAAAAAAAGGATAAAACAACAACTTTTCGCCCACTTAGAACAGAAAAGATGATATACTTATAAGAATACAGCATTAATATACAATATAGATAATATATAATATACAATATAGATATACAATATAGATATACAGGGATTAGGAGAGGTTTTTGGACTATAAGGGTTTGTAACGTTTACAGGCAGGGGTCTTGGAGTCAAGTATTATCCTTTTAAGCAGACATTTAGAAATAATATTTCTGCCAGTTATTTTAGTAAAATAACTCAGTAACAACAAATATGTGGCCAGTATAGGCGTTATATTTAATCATTACGCTTAGTCATAGAATGATAAATTATGATTTCCAAGAAGCAGTATAAGTAAATAAGAGCAGGAAAATAGGTTTAATGAATAAGCAATGTCTGTATTTTATATTAATAATTTTTTCCTAAGCAGTGGTAATTAAAAGATGTTTCTTTAACCACGAATGTTGCGATTACGCGTTGTATTCAGTTTGGTTTCAATTTTTTCAGCCTGTCATCAACACTGAGGGGTTTTTAATACTTATGGAAATTTGTATTTTATTTAGTTTTGTATCTTAGGGGATAAAGATGGAAAAATTAGATTTAAGTGCATTTAGCATCAGTTTGAAAATAGTCTAAGGCAGTCAAGTAAGTATAGGTAATATGCAAACAAAAAATTAGCTCTTGTGGAAGAAATATAGACAGGGGAGTTGGGCGCTCGTTAAACTAGTCAGGGATAAAGGCCAGACAAATGTCTACTCAAGAAATTTTCACATTGCAACTGCTCCAGTGTTTCAGCGCATCGTGTTAAAAAAAAAAAAAAAAACTCTTTACAGTCATTCACTTCCAAATGGGTTACCTAGTTAGTTTACAAATTCCACTGAAAAATCAGATAAGAAAAGGTAAGCTATGTGTCGGGGTTCCAGACCAGACTCATAAACGCACTCGCATGGTTTGCAAGATAGTAAGTATCATACTTGATAAAGTTCTACTAAATAAATAAGAATAATTTTTTTTCTAGCGATTCTTTTCTTACTATGGCCATGATTTATTATTATGATTAATGTTTAGTTTAAAAATATGAAAACAAAGAAATGATTTGCGGCGATTTTAAATGGTATCTCTTCTTTTATCGTAAATTGAACTCATTAAAAAAAAAATTAATAAATAAAATGGTGAGGTACACTCCGGATCATTCATTCTATTCGATCGAATGATCTCCCACTAAGCTATATCTCCATCTATAATATACATCTTACCTGTCTGTTTAAATGTATGTATGCCTAAAACTTTCGACAGATGCGACGGATTTTCATGAGATCAGTATCGTTTATAGGCTTAATCCTTCGGACGATAAATATCGAAAAATTGGCTAAACATTAATTCCCTCACCATCTACAGTGAGGGATCGCTTTTTCCGCCGATACTTTCGAAAATCATCCACTCTTCTCGATTAAATAGTCTTAATTTAAACCTACGTCACTACCAGTTTGGCGATGAACGCAACGGCAAAGACGTGACTTTTTTTTAACATACTTTTTCTCCTTCGCGGTACGGGTTCGCGCCTGTCTGCCTACGACCACTTTTTTTTTTTTTTTTTTTTTGCTCAACACACCTCCAAACACCCGGGCAACGCCGGGCACCCAGGCTAGTATAAATATAAATCTTTTTAAGAAACTAAATCTTATTACCCTCTTGCCAGTATAACGTAAAATATTTCACTGTAAAAATTATTCTTTTGTTTTTTTATCTATAAGAGAGGGAAGCTATTTTTAACATCGGATTTTTTCGATTGTCGATGCTTATCAGATGAACTCTTGAACAAAACATTTAAGACCACTGCGTATATCTATGCATAGATAAGCTGTATGAGATTTTCAGCCGTTTCGGAACCTATGAAGAATGAACGCGCAAACAAATTTGCTTTTAGAAAATAGAAGTATACATGACAGAGTACAAAATAGACTTCGTGGTTTAGTGGGGGATGCCCTTTTCTTTACCCTGCAACCTCTCTCCCACAGAAAAGACGCTGCGAGCCTATCCTTGTTTTATCGTTATTTTCATGGCAGGTGCTCGTCTGAACTCCAATCCCTGGTCCCCCCTCGCCAATCTTTCACGAAAAACACCCGTCTAGCTGAATCCACTGTGAAAAATTTCTCCCACTCTATATCTGTGCCTAAATCAAAACGCGGATTCCATGAACAAAGCTTCTTTCTTAGAACTGCACGCCTGTGGAACTCTGTTCCGTCTGCCTGCTTCCCTCCGGACTACAACTTGGATGTCTTCAAGTCCAATGTTAACAAATTCCTAATGAACCGCCCCCTAATTAAACACTTCATCAAATCTCCACACTAACGTAATGTACTTGCAATAACCCTTATCCCTGAGTGGCTTCCGGGCCTTGATAAGTGGTGATCACTGTGTAAAAAAAAAAAAAAAATGTACTGTTTTTCAATTTTTTTGGTTAGAAGCTCATAAAAGAATAACAGTAGTTACACCCCAAGATCCAAATTTTTTTCATGCAAAACAGATCTTCAATCATGTTAAAATTTCGGTACATTTTTTACAGACCCGTTTCGTTATGCAGGAATAAACGGTTATTATGTCAATCCAGTCTCTTTTCGTGCATACACTCTTCAGAAAAAATTAGAAATTATTTGCTTAGATAAAAAAAATGCATGACAATATAATGCTGCAAGAAGAAAAAAGTCCATAGAAGATTCAACATCGTGTGTTTGTTTCGGCAGCCATCTTTGTTCATATTGTAAAAGTGCATGAAAAATATTTGAATCTTGGAATGTAAATATACTGTTATTTTTATATATGTATATATATATATATATATATATATATATATATATATATATATATATACGAGGTGCCTTCTATAAGTTTCCAGCCTTATTTTGTACAGGCATTAAAAATTGTCGTAGACTCTTGAAAAATCAGTATGTTATTGCTATACATCTTATGAGATGACTGACCAATGTTTATGATTTCAGGTTCAAATGAACAGCTACAGCAGGAATTGGAATACACCCTACTAAAGCCTGATTGTCACAGCTGGTGAATTTCAAAAATGCCATCTGGACGTGACTTTATAAGAACGATATGTAATAAAAGTGTGCTTTAAACTTGGAAAAATGCTACAGAAACGTATAGAATGCTTCAGACTGCTTTTGAACCGTCTTGCATGAATCGAGCAACAGTGTTTGAGTGGCATAAGAGATTCAAGGAAGGCAGGGAGTCTGAGGGATGATGAAAGGTGTGGCGGAATAAGGAAGTCAGAACACCAGAGTAGATTGATCAAATAAAGAATTCCATGGATAAGGACCGTCGTGTGTCTATAGAGACACTAAGTGCACAGTTTGATGTCAGTGTGGGAACTGTACACACAATTATTCGCAAGGAACTGAATCTGCGAAAGATTTGTGCAAAATTTGTCTCAAGGGTGCTCCATCCTTGTCACAGACTATTTGACCAAGCTGGGCATCAAGGCATTTCCTCAACCTCCCTGTAGTCCATATCTTGCTACTTGTGACTTTTGATTATTCTGTAATCTCAATGAAAACCTTAGAGGCTATCGTTATGAGACAATGAAGGAAATAAAAGCGGCCATGACAGGCCATTGATACGCTTACACAAGAGGACTTCCATGGGGCTTTTCAGAAGTTGCTAGAACGTTACAACAAATGCATTGCAGCTGGAGGAGATTACTTCGATGGAGACTAGAGTTTCATATGTGTAGTATCAAGAAAAGTGTTCATACGGAAAAAGTCTGGAAACTTATTGAAGACACCTCGTGTGTGTATAATATATATGCAAAACAAAAAAGTGGACAAAATAGCGGAGGTGTATTTTGACAAAGTTTTCATAACATTGCAGAAATTTATTCACATGGAAATAAAAGTCAAACATTTAAAATCTAACAATTTTTTTTTATTTTGGTAAAAAAAAAAAAAAAAGGGTTTAAATTGTGCCATTTTTGCGACAATTAACAACAGATATATACAAGAGTTCTTCATAAGTCTTTAAAAGTACATGTTTATGCACACTTCCATATATGTAAGCGTTTGTGCGTGTATAGTCACATAGATGCATGTGTGTGCATATATCAACACGTCTGTGTGCGCGTGTGGGAATGAATATATATGTATACACACGCGTTTGTGTGCGCGTGCATGTCAGATCAAAGTTATGTCCTATTAGAATTTAATGTCAATTTTGAAGCCAAATAAATCTTACACATGTTTCTAGAGAAAAATGCAACGCATACTTGAACAAAATTAAAGTTATGCGACCCCCCCCCCCTCCCCGTCATCAGAGAGAATTGGAAGATGAAAAACAATGATTTTGAGCTTCATTTTGTTTTGGAAATTGATTCGTATAAGAATTGATATGACCTACATAAAAGGTAATTTTTTTTTTTAAATCACATTCACAAACACACATAAGTATGTGTGTGTATGCGTATATATATATATATATATATGTATGCTCATAGATATGTGTATACCTGTATATATTCGTATATGTATGCGTGTGTGTACGTATATATGCATGTATGTACATATGTGTATATGTATAATATATGGAGATATATACATTGTATATATCTCCATACATGTGCGTATATATATATATATATATATATATATATATAGTGTGTGTGTGTGTGTGTGTGTGTGTATGTCTACGTACATATGAGTGTGCGAGATGACATCTGACAAAATGTATGAAAAAAAAAAAAAAAAAAAAAAAAAAGGAAACACCAGCAAAAAACATCGGTATTTTTTTTTACTATTTTGCTTATTTTTATTAAATATTTCAAGATAGCAAAAACAAAAAAAAGCGGAATATTAGTTCACTGATAAGCTTTTGATGACTTCCATATCATGAAGTTTGTACAACTTATTCTACTAGGGCTATGACAACAGCATATTCTTTTCATGGTTTGGATTCTCAGGTGTATACCCACTGATATCTTATGTTTTTATGTAGAGTGATGTGGTTCTCGGTTGATTAATTGTGTGTGTTGGATATATACTCGAGAGTAAAAACAATGAAAAGAATATGCTGTTGTCATGGCCCAGCTTATGACACTCACACACGTCTGTACGTGTTAAAATATGCGCACATTATGCATGCATTAGACGTGTCACGTTTGCGGATACTCCTGGAGAGTGTTTCAAGCTGAAATTCCAAACCGACCGCTTGTACAGTAAGCTTTACTGCATGCCCTTTCACTCCCCACGAAATTAAATTGTTTTTTGTATTTACATTATCTGTCACCGAAAGACCTTTATTTTTTAATTATAAAGGAGAACCGCTTTATTTTATGCCAAATAGAAACCGTTACTTTTGCCAGTGTGTATATAATACACACACACACACACACACACACACACACACACACACACACACGCGTGTATGTGTACATCTGTTCGTAAATGTATGCACGAGGATGTCTGCGTGAATATGCGTACACGCTTTTGTATGCAGTTTTGTTCTTATATAGTTCTAGTGATTTTCTATTTTCCAAAGTCATAAATTCAGTTTAAAAAAAACAAAGAAACAACACAAAAAAAGGCCAATATGTAGACACCGCAGCCTATAAAGAAAACGCCCGCCAAGTTGTAAGAATGCGTCCAACAAGTCTTGCAAATGATGTTTATGACGATAATTCCGTGCGGATTTGAGAAATACCAATAAAATGATTCGATGGATTGCCAAGCGTCGATTAATACCTGATTCTTGGCGGTGTGAAACGAGTAATTTACCATGCACATTGAACCGTTATTCACAATCAATTGATGGTTGAAGATGGAAATGATCAAAAGATGAATCTCCTCATTCAATACGAAAAAGTTTTTTTTTTTTTTTTTATAGGAAAGCAAACTTTCCAGGAAATGTGAAATCTGTATTGAACCGTTATTCACAATCAATTGATAGTTGGAGATGGAAATGATCAGAAGATAGTTTTGTTCAATACGAAAAAAACTTTGGAGCGAAGCCAACTTTCCTTACGAATAATTATCTTTATAATTTATGTTGAGTAAGGATTTTTCAGTTTTTAAATAAAAACCTAAACTCAGCGGCCATTTTCGTTTTAGGCCGCTGTGTCTACACATTACATCAAAAAGTAATTTTGAGCAGTTTTAGCCCCTTCCCTTGCCACTATTAGTACCTGGTTATTGTCACCATTAACGTTTCACTTCCTTCTTCAATATTTTACTACACGATATTTATAATTCAGTAAATATGCATTATAAGATGCGCGATTTCCACGAAGTTACTCGGGTTCGCCCGGCAGCTTACATCAATTACCGAAAAAAGCCGATCGCAATCTTAGGAACGCTTAGTCAATAAAAAGAATTCGATAACAAATGCGCTGTCGGAATTTACGATATTTGTAAGTTGAAAGTACAGAATATTATAATAATTCTATGGTCCCCCTCGCCAAACTTTCACAAGAAACACCCGTCTAGCAGAAAACACTATCACTAGTTCCCCCCCCCCCACTCTTTATCTGTGCCTAAACCTAAACGTAGATTCCATGAGCAAAGCTTCTTTCTTAGAACTGCACGCCTATGGAATTGTCTTCCGTTTTTCTGCTTTCCAGCTGACTACAATATGGTTGTCTTCAAGTCTAACGTAAGTTAACAAATTTACCGAATCTCCATTACTAACGATTACTATATTGTCCAATTTCTACTGTACACTCTTTAACCCTTATCAACGCCAAGAGGCCACTCGAGTATAAGTGGTGATGCCTATGTAAAAAAAAAAAAAAAAATCTAAGCAGACGACTTTTTCATAAATTGGAAGAAATAAGAATTTAATTTTAAATCGCGCTAAATATATTTTAATGAAATTATTCAGAGAAAGAATTAAGTGTCAGTTTATCGTCACTGGAGAGAAGAATTAAGACACCGGAGGATGTGTTAACGTTCTGCCAGCAAAGGAAATTGATAACTTTATTTAATATGTCGGACCTGCGAGATGAAGTAGGGGTTAGGATTTTGGGTTAAGATTAAAAACATTTCTATAAAATAAATAAATAAAATCAAAAAACTTTTTACCAATTTTTCTTCCATTTATTTAATGTTTTTATTAAAAAAAAAAAAAAAAACTTTATGCGCAAAAAAATTCACAAAATATTTTTCTTGAGAAAAAAATAAAAAAAATAAGAGCATCGAAAAGTTTTTCCTTAATTTTTCTGCAAAAACAAATTTTCAAAATTAAAAACATTTTTCTTTAAACTAGTCGAAGAAAAAAAATCGGCACACGTACGGAAGCGGTAGCCTCGTCTTTCTATTTTTCTCAACTGATTATAATCAAATGGTCGCTAATCTACCAGACTACCCCCAAAAATTTCAATATTTAACAGTTTTCTAGTAGATGACCCCCCCATTTTGGAAGCATCAATTATTTCGGCCAAATTTCACGAATTTAGCCTTTTTTAAGCCTTATTTGAAGATCAAACAGCTTAAAAAAGGCTAAATTCGCGAAATTGAGTCAAAATAAGTTTATGCTTCCAAAATGGAGGATCGATTTATTAGAACGTTGTGTTAGAAACGAAGCGCCGTTTTAAAAATGTTAATTAAATTTTTATTTTGAATTTTTGATAATCTATTAGATTAGTAACTATTCAATAATCCGATAATTTTTTTTCCCCAAGAAATGACGAAAATAAAAAATACAGAGGTGGGAGGGAGCACCTCTTCCATAAGTTAGCAAAAAAAAAAAAAAAAAAAAAAAAAAAATTGTAAAACTTCAATTTTGGTTTATTTCCAAGAAAATAAAATTTTCATTAAACTTACGGCATGTTCGTGTTTTTTTTTTTTGCATTTCCATTTTTTTTTTCCATTGTGATTCGTATTAGATAAATGTTTCTATTTTTTTCTTAAAAAAAAAAAAAAAAAAAAAAAAACGTTCAGCCTTTTCCGGTTATTTCCGTCAGCTGCCGAGCGAGCCCAAGCCAACTTCGTGGAAATCGCGGGTCGTACAATGCAGTACCTATAATTCTAAGTCCGAGATTTGAAATTATAACTGACTAGCATGGAGGCCCGACGTTGTCCAGGGTAGAATTAGATTAGAATTATATAACCAATTCAACTGCGCCACTAAGAGAGGAAAGAAAATGGTACTGGTCGCGGTAAGAGTTCCCTGCCGAACACCCTCCAAAAACAATGATGTCTCCCGTTTCTCCCGCGCAGCCGCAAAGGACAGGTTTTAGTTGCCATAGTAACAACACTTTTTATCGACATTGTTTTACTGTTTAAAGACATTACTACACATTTATTAATAATATCTCACTTTTAATCACTTTTATCGACTTTTTAAAACTTTTTTTTTACTCTTTTTAAATGACAACGTTAATGTTTATGAATATTGAAATAAAACATTAATACACATTTATTAATATCTTTTTTTTTCTTTACTGTTTATGTGTCAATTTTATCGACTTTTTTTTTACTGTTTATGTGTCAATTTTATCGACTTTTTCTTTTCTTATATTGAATATTGAAATAGAAGACATTACTACACATTGATTAATAATATCTTTTTTTTTTTTTTTTTTTTTTTTACTGTTTAACTGTTTGTGTCACTTTTATCGACTTTTTCTTTCATGAAACTTATCGGCGGTTCTTGAAATTTACTTACCACAAAATGATGATAGAATAATAAATTTACTTACGTTTAATCAATGTTATTTTCTTTTTTAAATAGCATTTTCTTTTTAAATGACGACGTTTTTACTGTTTATGAATATTAAAAGAAAAATAATTACTAAACATTTATTAATAAGAAAATGGGTGCTAGTGCACTTATGATCCGCGCTATATTTTAAATCGTATTTCTAAGCTTAAAGATTAATGTTTTTTTTATTCAATTGTAAGGTAAAGTAGAGAATAGGTACAAAACACCATCCCCCGTGTTAAGAATTGACACATAAACAGTAAAAAAAAAAAAAAATTCGATAAAATTGACACATAAACAGTAAAGAAAAAAAAAGATATTAATAAATGTGTATTAATGTTTTATTTCAATATTCATAAACATTAACGTTGTCATTTAAAAAGAGTAAAAAAAAAAGTTTTAAAAAGTCGATAAAAGTGATTAAAAGTGAGATATTATTAATAAATGTGTAGTAATGTCTTTAAACAGTAAAACAATGTCGATAAAAAGTGTTGTTACTATGGCAACTAAAACATGTCCTTTGCGGCTGCGCGGGAGAAACGGGAGACATCATTGTTTTTGGAGGGTGTTCGGCAGGGAACTCTTACCGCGACCAGTACCAAGAAAATATTGTTTTCGCAGACAAAAACAAAAATGTCAAAACTTCCAACAGAAATGGACAGATGAACGAGAACAACAAATACATAAGGGCAGAACATCCTAGGGTAATTGAAACAATAGGAACGGTCCGGATAATCCAAACGAAAACGAAATAGCTGGAAATCCAACGACACTGCGGTGACGTTAAAATCGTATTTTAAACAAAGCTCTAGAATTGGTCCCAGAAAACTATTAAAAACATTGAAACCCTAAGATATTCAGAAGACACCAAGTCAGCCAACGGCACTCCTTACGCAGATGGAATCGGTTTGTCCGAGGGAGCAATTATCAAGAGAATATCAAATTATCAAAAGAATATCAAATTTACAAGCAGTCCCCTGACGGGGATAGGCATGCGTTAGGTTTTTGCATGTAGTTGTCAACGTTCTCCTACATACAGCGCCTGGTATTTTAAAATACTCATCCATCTGATACTGACCAAGCTCAATATTGCTTAACTTTGGTGATCTAATGAGAACCGGTCTGTCGATATGATTATGCCATATATATTTAGAAGCCAGTTAAAAAAGCCTAATAAATGGTCGCTAAAAAAACTAATAAAAAAATTGGCAACCATAAAACATTTGGTTCATATTTACAAAAAAAAAACAAAAAAAAAAAAAAAAAAAAAAACCCCCAAGAAACGGTCCCTAAAAAATTAAAACTTGAAAACCATAAAACAGTTGGTACATATTTATACAAAAGCCCAAGAAACGGTCCCTGAAGAAAAAAAAAAAAAAAAAAAAAAAGGCGACGTTTGCGTTTATATTTTCAAGAAAGCCCTAAAACGGCTCTTTCAACAATAATTAAAACACCAAAAGAGCTAGAGACTCAACAAAAGTAAAATAAATTCAAGTGACAGCAGGCCCATATTGTCAACAAAGCCCTATACACGCCCTCTGAAATTCAATAATAAAATCTAGAAAAGCTACAGACCCGGCGACATCTCGAATTATTCAAGTAATTGGTTACATATTTTAAAAACTTAAGCCATACCTGGTACAGCCTGAACGGGTGCTATTTGTACTGGTCAAAAGATACGTCCGTGGCAATCAGTCAGACACCGATTTTGTTGTTGTCAAGCTGAAGTAATGATTTGTTCAGCCCTATCTGAGGAAGAGTGGATTTATTGCTAATCACCCAAGCGCCAGAAGGTGACGCTGGTAAAATAGTTAACGGCACGGACTGACGACCTAGGTGTTCCGAATTCGAATCCAGTTCATTGCACAAAATCACTTTTTTGGATGTTGGCAACCTTCACGAAAGCAAGTACCCGATGTCTTTCTATGAATAATTCTGACTAGAAAAAATAGCAGGGAAATCAATGCCAACAATAGAATCTTCGGATTCATACGATATGATAATGACCCAAAGAGCCTTACCAGTGAATGCCGACGGGGTTGCTCAAGCATTTAAAGTCAGAATCAACTTTACCTGGTATGCCGACTTTCTAAAACCCCACTTCCCCTTTTGTCCAACTTCCTCTAGAGGAGGCCAATAAACATCTCAAAACTAAAACGTCGTACACCCCACTCCCTACAAAAATAAAATTAATGAAATCATAGGAGCTGAAGACCTGACGAAACTTATAGAGTTCAAACTAAACAATTTGTAAAGAAGTCCCCCCTCTAAAACTCTAATCTTATAAAAAAGACTGAAACAGCTGGAGATCTGGCAACACCTGGAGCATTCAAAGAAACAAAAATAAAAAAGACAAACCCCCTGTAAACGGTCTCTCCAAAACTAATTAGGTACTTCTACAGTTTACGGGCCGTTCTGAAATAACGTTTTTATTTAGAAAACCGTTCTTAGGAGTTTTGTTGATTATTCTGCATTTTCATCTGACGATTTAAGAAAGATACTATAAAAATTGAATTCAACTTGAAAACTATGTACAAAATAGAACGGTTCGTAATCTGCAGAAGTACCAACTAATAAGATTAGAAAGCGAGTATAACGTTATAATTAATATATAACACACCTTTTAATAGTATACAGTTTTAATGTGTGTGTATATATATATATATATATATAACTACTTCATTTACTCACATAAAATTAATATACGAAAGTATAGATTTATGCGTAAACTAAGTATTTACTTCAAAAGTGCACAATACGTAGGTAGAGCTAGTTAGTAATTTATAAAATATATATGGCGATTAAGCTACACTGAATATTCGGCGTTTCATCCACTCTAGGATTCCTCAGGCTACGCCACTATTTGTAGAAACGCCCTGAGCCTGCCCTCGGTCTGCCATTACAAGACATCTGATTAAGCTTCCTGATGTTTGCATTTTGTTTTTAGAAAAAGGAAATTTTATTAATTAGATATTAATTTATTGACGTCGTAAAATTAATTATTTGACGACTACGTTGATCTGCAAAATGCTGAGGTAAGTTCGGAAACTGTCGTGACTGGAATTCCACTGAAAACAACCGAGGAGGCGAAGCATCAACCAATATTTGTGCATGGAATGCTGATAGGTTTATTATTATTTATAATAAAAATAATTTAGGCAATTTTTTTTTTCGTTTGTTTGATATTTAGCAAAGAAAAAAATTGATCGCGTAATCAAAATAAGATTAATTTTTAGGTTTATTGAATTTTCTTGCTGGAGCAATTTCGTTTCGGTTATTCCCCTTTTTATATCTCTTCAAATCTTAAGTTAATGTTGTACCAATTATTTACTCCTTCAGAGTATTCCTTTGTGTCAAACATGTTCAATTTTTTCATAGCCGATATTTTTTAATGCAAATCGCTCGAGACATAGCATAAAGCCACTTAATGCGAGGAGCTAAAAAAATTGCTCACGGATTGTGAGGACTAAAAGACAAAATAATGGAAGCGAGAGTTACGGGGCAATCAAAAGTGAATCAAAGATCAACTTCTCACTATTATATTTTTTTTATTCTCGTTTATTTTAATCATTTTATATTGAATGACCAGGTGAGAGACAAAGGAGCTAGTAAATTCCTTTAAGAATTTTTCTTTGGGAGTGTGTGACAAAGCTCGATTTTTCGATGCTGAACATAAAATGGCTTTAAAATTGTCAAAGAAGCGAGATTATAATATATATATATATATATATATATATAAGCTGAATGTGTGTGTGATCACGAATAGGCCCCTATATGGTTTACTATTTAAAAAAAACAAACAAAAAAAAAACTGATTACATATAATGATAGATGCATCGAGACACAGGAACGGGTATGTTTGATCTGGCAGAACGGTGGTTCATTAAAATTGTGGGGTCTGCGTTCGCGCCTGGTCCACAAAGTATGGAAATAAATTTAAAAATTAAAAAAAAAAAACGTTTACAAGTTCTTTTGATATAGACTCTGTTCCGTCTGCCTGCTTCCCTCCGGACTACAACTTGGATGTCTTCAAGTCCAATGTTAACAAATTCCTAATGAACCGCCCCCTTAAGTAAACATTTCAGCAAATCTCCACACTAACGTAATATACTTGCAATAACCCTTATCCCTGAGTGGCTTCCGGGCCTTGATAAGTGGTGATCACTGTGTAAAAAAAAAAAAAAAAAAAAAAATGCACATAATACTTTGATAAGTATGTTTTAACCTAAATATGGATGGTATAAAATTGTGGGGTCTGCGTTCGCGCCTGGCCTCCATAGAATGGAAATAGACACAAACTTTAATAAAGACTTTTCATATCTATCTGCGTAAGTATACTTTGATAATTATGTTTCAGTTTGAAGAAATATGGTATAATAAAATTATGGGGTGTTCGTTCACACCTGACCTCTATAGAATGGAAATATGTCACAAAGTTTAACAAGGTTTTTTAATATAGATCCACAGAATATTGTGATAAGTATTTCAGTGTGAACAGGTATGGTATAATAAATTATGGGGTTTATCTATTTCATTTTTACTTTCATCATATTTTGCTTTGGTTTTGATACCCACAAATTCAACCCAAATTTACAACCCTTACTTGTCATAACCTATCATACTTTCATAAATCAGAGTCCATTTTCTGTAGACTGTTTTTGAATCCAGTCAACGACGGGTACTTTTGCTAGTATATATATATGAAATAAAGAAAAATCGACCAACTTGAGCACAAATACAATATTCTGACTTACGGTCATTGAAGGTTCCGTTTACTATGTATGCTTGACATTTCTAGGTACTTTACCTAAATCATTGTGCTAACTAGGGTAAAATGCTAGTAAAGGATTGGTTTATTGACTGGATTCGAATCTCCCGACCAGCAGTAATTATCACTTCCTACACTGATCGCTTAAGCATGAAACACTGGTATCTAAATATATAGTTATTTTAAACTATTTTAATATACAGTTTTGCATATACATATACTCACACATATATAAGACTAGATAAATTCTTGTCCTGGAATCCAGTAAGACCAAAATGAAAGATATACTACAACGTATGAAAATGGTTAATTGGGGAGAGGAAAATTATGTTCTCAATTTCTTTACTAACTCAGTGTTTGAAAGATAAAAACCTTTAATGGAACATTTGAATATCTGTATCTCATATATAGGTCAAGTGTTTGCCCCAAGTTGTGGGCCCCTTGATTTCTGAGAACTTTGAAGTAAAATAAAATAAGATGAAGGAATTTGATGCATAAAAATGACGGAATTCGTCATGAAAAATAATCTAAAAAGTGTCGATATGTCGCAAAACAACCAAGCGAAATCTGCCAACGCATACACTTGTACAAGATATCAAATTCTTTCAGATTTTTTTTTATTTAAACAATTTATGTTCACATTGAATGACTGGATGAGAGACAAAGCAGGAACTATTAAATTTCTCGCAAGAAAGTAATTTTTTTTCCATAAAACTCGTTGAATTATTTTGAAAAACATTCGTTAATTTTCTAACCTAACCATAAACATATTCTGGCAGCAACTCGGACTTAGGGTTAATAGAATATCCCCCTCCAAAATAAAATAGCATAAAAAGAACTCCTTTGTACAAAATAATACACCGTTTTCATTACAATCTTATATATAAAGCAAAGAAAATAACACGACACCATTGTAAGAGTCAATGCTACACACCCAATTTACCAAAACGAAATTGCTCCAGTGGAAAAAAAAAAAAAAAAAAAAAAAGTTGAAAAGTATCAAGAAATTTTAAGGATGCAGAAAAAGATACTAGAGTCAGCCGAAGGTGTTAATCTACAAATTTACCTAGAAACATCTTTCTTGATACGGTCTTATTTTTTGAAGGTACAGAAAATATAACACCGTAGAGATTGGCAATGCAAAACCCAAAATTAACCGAAACGAAATTGCTCCAGTTAAATTCTAAATACCATTTTTTATTAACCCAAGAACAACCAGAATAATAGCGACAATTCATACGATATAGTAGTGTGCTTGATGCATTGCTGATAAAGTATACGCGTATTTAATAAGGCTGTTTGTAATGCAGAAAAACAGTGAAAGGAGATGAAAAACTAATGAGTGAAGGCAATATTTGATGCTTTTTCTTTACAAACTTATTTTTCGGAAAACCCTTCACTTACTATCATTAAAAGCCGGGTCGATGTTGATATTTCGGGCGAAACTCAAAATAAAACGAAATGTCTCCCTCTTTAAAAAAAAAAAAAAAAAGAAAAAAGAAAAAAAATTACGATTCGTTTTTTCCGCATTGTTTACATCATTATTAAACGCCTATATATATATATATATATATATATATATATATAACATCAAAACTTATTAAACGCCTATATATATAACATCAAAACTGACGAAGGTAAAAGTCGGTAGATATAGGATTTTAACATTCACGATCAAACCCCGTACTCCCAAAAAGTGACAATGATTCCCATCATGGTGGGAACACTCGTGCTCCCTCCCTAAAAACATCAGTTCCCCCACCCCTTTTGTCCAAAATAGTTTGGCTCGTGGAATACGAACACAAATGACAAAACGGAGAGGAAGCGAAACATCACAAAATTGCTGATAATGAAGAGGTTCTCTTTGTAATTCCATTGGTCTTTCCATCCTCCTTGACCCTTAATGACCATTTCGTTTGGCACCAACCAGTATTGATATCAGTTTTTAAAAAAAATTTTATATAATAGAATCTTATTAAATTGATTTTAAATTATAACGGGAATTTATAGGAGGCAATGCAATGCGGAAGTGTAACGGATAATCACGAACTGAAGTTAAAACGATAGAAGACAGCGCCATTCGTTAATACAATATTTAGTATTTTGCTTTTGTTCTTGCGTCAGTATGATCAGATAGAAGATCTGTATTGTATGATATTTCGGGAAAATTTCTCTTCCTCAGATATGTGCTCGACTTTAGTTCAAACATGCAAGCACGCTATAGCTTCAAACATTGCTGGTAAATAAGTATACAGGTACTTGATAAGGCTGTTTGTAATGCAGAAGAAAAAACAGTGAAAGAGGAAATGAACAACTAATAAGTGCAGACAATATTTGATGTTTTTCTTAAGAAAATTCTTTTTCGGAAAACCCTTCACTTGCTTTGATTAAAAGCCGGGTTAGTAAAAAATATTGAATATTTAGGTCTAAACTCTTTCTAAAAATAAAACGTAGTTCTCCACAGGTGACCAAACAAAATGCAGGTTTGAACTAAAGTCGAACACGTATCTGAGGAAGGAAAATTCCCCCGAAATATTGTACGATACGGACCTTCTATCTGACCATACAGACGCAAGTATGAACACAATGCAATGTTAAAAGTATAAAAAATACATTTGTATTAACAAAAGGTGCATCTGCATCGCTCGTTTCCCTTATGCATCAACCAGTGTCGATCGGTTACACTCATGCACTGTGTTACCTTCTATAAATTAACTTTATATACACACTAAACAATGCTTCAAGCAAACTACATCGACTTAGATTATTCTTACGCTTGCATATCTAAAAACTGCATAATCGTGTAAAAAAAGTAAAGAAACCACTGTATCAGAAAGACTCAAATATACACGTGGATAAGTAAAAAAAAAGCTGGATGATGTAAAAAAAAAAAAAAAAAAAAAAAAAAAAAATAGAAATTGTTATAAAAAAATTAAATTCGATTCTTGTCCAGATTTCCACTCATTAAAAAAAAAAAATCTGTATGATGTTCGTACTTATGACGATACGAAAATATACCCCCCCCAAAAAAAAAATATCACATAAATTGATCCAATAATTTTATCATATAAAAAAATAAATAAATTTAAAAAAAATTAAAAAAAAAAAATTAAAAAAAAAAAAAAAAAAAAAAAAAAAAAAATTATGAGTACCGGACGAGTGACTGTCTTGTCCGCCATTTTGAAAAAAAACAAAAAAAAACAAACAAACGAAAAACCCCCCAAAAAATTCCAAACAAGGAGATAACGCAACAATAATTAAAAGCTACAGAGATTTATGCTTGTAATGCTTATGAATTCTCATTAATAGCTTAATTTGCTTTATAATTGTCTAAAATTACTTTATCAATTTACGTAATTTTTGGAATATGATATTTTCGTTCCATCACGGGCACGGGAAGAAAAAAAAAATTACAAAATTCATTTTTGACTTAATATGGGGAAAATTCTGAAGAAGCACCAAGAATTGATTACCGTTGTCAAATACACCCTGAAACCTTTTGGATTTCTTCGTGAACAAAGTCCAATACTTTTGGCAAAATAGTAACGTTTAAAATGGTGATTTTTGTTTAAATACAAAATAAAATTACGTTTATAGTAACAAGAATATTCTGGCCATTGAAGTCCGAAACGGACGAAAAAGTGTAGAATTTGAAGAAGTGAGAAAAAAAAAGTTCGAAATAGAAATATTAAAATCGGAAAAAAATTGTTTCAGCATTAAATATAAAAACCCAACCCCAAGATTAAAAAGGTGGACATATTTTGTTTTTTTTTAAAACTTTTTTTTGTGCGTGTACATGTTTTCACTTGTGTATTTCTCAGACTGTATGTGCGTTTGTATTTGGATATATGTCAATTGTAATATATATAACATACATATTAGTCATGGGAGGATTCCAATACAATTACCGATTCCGTACTAAATTCCCGATTCCGATTCTTTATAAAATCTCTAAATATTTAACTATAGCGTTGTTATCCCCCACCCCGATTACCGTAAAAACACGTTAGATGTGTAGATATTTTCGCAAACGTAAAAATACACTGGAGGGGGGGATCTATAGTTTTCGTTGAACTGGTAGTTTAAAATCTCTAAATATTTATTATTATATCATTATTACCAGCAGTGGAAGATTCTGTTTTAAACAAAAATCAAATAAAGACAAAAGAATCGTTTTTGGCATCGGAAAATAGGCACACATATTTTCGATTCAGATACCCCCAAAAGTTCCGATTAATCGTCCCAACACATGCACACTATATATATATATATATATATATATATATATATATATATATATATATAAGGTTCAAAATATCCAAAAGCCATGGAATTTAACGAGGTTGTTCATAGTACTCAATAAAAGGAGCAGGATATTATTTTATTCAATTTAGGTAAACAACATTACCATTAGTCGCGACAATAAATCTACTGTTTCAATCTAAAAACACACATATATATTAGTTTGGGATGAATAAAAACACGGGGGGGGGCAATGATGTTTGTAAGAGGATACTAGATAGCGATAAATCTATTTGTCAGACACACCAGGGGGTTGGAAATATGTAATAAATTTGGACCGGGTGTAAGGGCAATTACTAACGTCGTCTCGGTCAGCAAGCTAATATATCAGACAAGCTCCGGGGCGAATTTATTATGAAACCATCTGTATTTCTATAACTGATCGATTTATCACATCATATATATATATATATATATATATATATATATATATATATATATATATATATATAAAGGCGAGAGTTTAAATATTCCAACGGTGATCTTTGTTAGCGAGAATACGTGTGCGAGATTTTGTAAGTGTTTTCTTACAGATAGAATTGTGAGCGATCCTGAATCGCGTCACTCGTTGAATTGAATTTATTTACAACCGTTTATAAGTATTACAAATTTATTCAAAATGTGTAAAAGAGTTTCTGCAGACATGTACAGGCATCGCTACACTGACATGACAATGTTTCGATCTGTAGTTAATAACTAAGATCGCATCAAGCACCGATTATAATGTCTTTTATATGTGTTCAGCTTGTAAAGACTTCAATATGAACACCTAAAGACGACTTTCTTGCCTGATAAGGTTTTAGCTGTTAAAAACTACAAATCGAAACATTGTCATGTCAATGTAGCCAAGTATGCACGTGTTTATATAAAAAAATAAATATTAATAGCTCTATTATTGAGCACTATTATATAAACCCGGTCGATATTCTCTGGATTTTTATCTTGCGAATACATTTTTTTTAACCATTGACCATGTGTGGTAGTGAGATGTCTGCGCGTGAAAATGCGCGCGAATGTATGCTAGACAAGTTCGATGAGCGATCTCAATCGGGCAGAATTGGTGATCGATTTGTTAAAATAAATATATTTATTTTCCAGACTGCACGTTTTGATCAATTTTTTTTTTTTTATTTTTTTTTTTTACATTTTTTCGTGATTTTTGTTCAGATCAAATTTTATTTGAGTCTTGATTATTTTATGCGAATTTAAAAATAAAAGGTTTAGTCACATTTTAAAAAGGCCCGTGATGGCGGACAGTCATCCAGTTCATCTTTGATTTACATTTACCGCCAGTGATAACGGAAAAGGGAGGAAGGGGGGTTAAGGTGTAAGAGGAAAGCACGAACGTGTTAGCCTGGTGGTCTGTTGAGATTAATTCGTTGTTTTTTCGGCTTCTTTTTTTTTTTTTGGATTATTTCATTTATTATCTTTTTTTTTTCTTCAACAGTTTCTCGCGTCGCAAGTATATACATCGATGGGTAATACACGTTAGAAAATACTGCGAGCTTCGTTGTTGCCGAGACGAGAGAAATATTAGGAGACGCCCGAATACCGCCAACCAGAAGACGATAATTTGAGATCAAGTCACATGACCTCGTTTCCATAGCAACATGGAACAAACAGTAAATATCGTTGCCTTCTGTATATTAAGCGTCATAACATTGATACCCCAAGGTACTTGGTGTTCGTTTTTGTTTTTTCCTCATTCTCGTTTTATGTAGTTATATCTCTCGGTTTATGCCTTGATGGCACTTGACACCCGTTTGTGTATTTGCGTTTGTGCGTCTGTGAAATAATCATCACCATCATAAAAAAAAGATGCAGCAATCGCTTCATCCTTCAGTTGGTCATCTCGTACACTTCCTCTTTCAATTGGTCCGCGTCAATGCTATCGATATTGGACGAACTGGGGCTGTCCTCGATATTCAGCAAGACCGATTGCGTGTAATGGCAGTTGGGGATGGGCACCGAGTCGTTCTTACAGGTTCTCGTCGAGCGTAGCTGATCGCACCGGCCGGCCTTGTCGCGCCTGAGGAACGTCCGGCATGTGAACATGTCGATATAGGCCGCCCGCACGTCTCTGTCGACCAACCACGCAAACGGATTCACCGAAAAGCCGCAGTGCGACATCCACATGAGAACCGCATGAGCAACGTCCAACATGTGTTTGTTGCACTCTATGTTGTCGCAAACGAAGCCGATGATATGCGGACTGTAGATCCACGGAAACCTGAGCAGAAAAAAGAAAGAGTTTACCGTGAAGAGAGCCAAGATTTGGTTGCGGATCGACGTACAGTCGATGTCTTTCACTAAGCCGTATGACCGGATGCCCGGCGAGCGGAACACCACGTACAATATGGCAATGAAGATTATCAAAATGACTGTCGCGACGATAGAGCAGAGGGTGAATATAGTCATTATTACTCCTTGTTTCGGGATGAGCATACAGAGTGGCGCCTTTGGGGGTTTTAAATAGCTCGTATCCTCCCCAAGCACATACAAGGGCGGGATGACCAGGCAACCAAGAACCCAGGGGATAGCCATCAAAAACGCTGTCACTTTCATCTGCAAGCCTTTCGAATATTTCTCCGGGTTGGTGACGTAGATCAAGCGGTCAATGTTGATGGAGAAAAGGCATAAGGTAGATATAACGAAGATTGTCGGCTCGAGGGTCGACCAAGCCTCGCACCACATCCGGGAGAGTTTCCATTCGGAGAACGCTTGGTAACCGTGGAACGGATTAATAAGCGCCCCTTGAAGCAGATCAGCGGTCGCATTGTTGATGACCAGAAGCTTAATCGTGGTCACTTTCGTCCTGGTACAGTAAAGCAAGACGCTGAACAGGAGGAAGCTGTTTAGGATGATTACGCAGGCGGACAAGACGAAGGATCCGACAGCGGCGCCAACGTCCACTGTCACTTCAGTCTCTTCAACCATGTATTCAAGTGTCCAGTTCATGTCAAGTGGAAGATTCCAGTCGACTTCAAAATAATCCGGTTGCATCTGTGAAGAGAAAAAGAAAAAGGTTAGATCGTAGAGAAAAAATGAAATTTAAATGTAATGTGAACAAACACGTTTCATATAAATTGATCAAGATAAGGCACGAAGATAGTTTAGTTTCTTAGTTTCTTGCATAAAGTAAGGTAAAAAAAAGAAAAAACTTCTATATCTTTTCACCACTAGCGCTCTGATCCCCGCTTTGCCCTAATTGAAATGACTGGCTCTCGTTTTGAGGAAGCACCATCTCTTGAAATGCCTCTGGGTTTTGACCTTCGCTGTTGACTTAAAATGGAATGTTTCGTTGCTAAGGTTACTGGAAAATTGTTCTGCCGAGAAGCCTATTTTCTATACCCTTGTTCACCCGATAAACCCTTTTTGCCATTTTTTCTCTTTCTCCACCCCTCCCACTTTTTTGGGTGGTGGTTGTGAGGAAAAAGAACGTCTCTTATATCACATTGAAAAAAGCTGCAAGATAAAGCCCCCCTCCCCATTTATTTCGTTTTTTTTATTGACAGATTATTATTACAACGTATGGTTCTCATTAGATCACCGAAGTTAAGCAACGTTGAGCCTGGTCAATACCAGATGGGTGACCATTTGGGAATACCAAGACCTGTATCTAGGGTGATGTCATCTCTCCTAACCTGGATATACATGCGACCGGGAATCGCTTGTGAAATGGATATTCCCTTGATATTTCAGTCTTTGGAGGAGGCCTATTTAACCCATCTAGGTTGAATTTTGCTGACATATTACGAAAGAAGTTTTCACACTAGTCATTACTAGTGGCGTTTCCCTGGAGTCTGAGTAACAAGCCAGCGCTTTCCATCACCTCTACCTCTTTTGGCAGCTTCTGCCAATTATTTAGCGCCATTGCAACGGCCGATTACTATTGATTCCTTACTAGCAACAACCGTTGGTCTTCTCTGGAATTTGAATGACAATAACCCTCCCAAGGTCCCAGTACTCTCGCACTCCTAGTGGCGGTCTTAGTGCTCTCCCTTTTCAGTCTTCCTATCCTCCATAACTCTTCACAATTTCTGTGCTATTTTTAATTAACACTATTTTTTTTTTTATCAATGATCGTTTATAATCACAAGTGGCGTTCCCTGGAATCCGAGTGACAAGTAGTTTCAGTTTTCCGCCGGTCTCCGCCTTTAATACTTATTGCAAATCACTTTGCGTTCTTGCAACAGCTGTTTTTTTTCTTTGGAATTTGAGTTGTAGTAAGCATGCAAGTTTACAGTGATGTTTGTGTTCTTCCAGTGGAGGTCTGGGTGGTGCTTTTACTCTTCGAGTCTTCCACCATCTTTGATCAGCCTGTTTACTTCTTGTGGGGGGGGCGAGTAGGGATGTCAATTTATGGTATTCCTTTTATTTCTTACTTTTCGTTCGAAGTTTCTACACAGACTTTTGCTCGCTCACTGGGAAAAACAGTTAACTAGCATTGAATTTGAAGCGAGAACAAGTCGTTTCAGATTTCTAATATTACCCCACCCCGCTTCTTTCGATTACCGTCGCTAATCGATTCGCAGGTGCGCGCGGTCGCCTGTGCCTCAGTGCAAGTATTTATGTAAATGAGAGAAAAAAAAATGAATGACAAATGATGAAGCTGCAGGGATGAAACATGTGCGGATGCTGGAAGCATCTTGGGATCGAATCAAAATACAGCTGAAATGCTATCAGGTTTGCATTTTTTTCTGTTTCCATCCGTTTTTTATATTTTTATTTTTATATTATATTTTTTATATTTTTATTTTTATATTATATTTTTTATATTTTTATTTTTATACTATATTATATTTTTTATATTTTTATGTTATATTATATTTTTATTTTTATACTATATTATATTTTTTATATTTTTATGTTATATTATATTTTTATTTTTATACTATATTATATTTTTTATATTTTTATTTTCAGGTTATATTTTTTATATTTTTATTTTCAGGTTATATTTTTTATATTTTTATTTTTATATTATATTATATTTTTTTATATTTTTATGTTATATATTTTTATATTTTTATTTTCAGGTTATATTTTTTTTATATTTTTATTTTTATACTATATTATATTTTTTATATTTTTATTTTTATACTATATTATATTTTTTATATTTTTATTTTCAGGTTATATTTTTTATATTTTTATTTTTATGTTATATTATATTTTTTATATTTTTATTTTTATGTTATATTATATTTTTTATATTTTTATACTATATTATATTTTTTATATTTTTATTTTTATACTATATTATATTTTTTATATTTTTATACTATATTATATTTTTTATATTTTTATTTTCATGTTATATTTTTTATATTTTTATTTTTATGTTATATTATATTTTTTTTATATTTTTATGCTATATGTTTTTTATATTTTTATGCTATATATTTTTTATATTTTTATTTTCAGGTTATATTTTTTATATTTTTATGTTATATATTTTTTATATTTATACTATATTATATTTTTTATATTTTTATTTTTATGTTATATTATATTTTTTTATATTTTTATTTTTATATTATATTTTTTTATATTTTTATTTTCATGTTATATATTTTTTATATTTTTATACTATATTATATTTTTTATATTTTTATACTATATTATATTTTTTATATTTTTATTTTTATATTATATTATATTTTTTTATATTTTTATTTTTATGCTATATGTTTTTTATATTTTTATGCTATATGTTTTTTATATTTTTATGCTATATGTTTTTTATATTTTTATGCTATATGTTTTTTATATTTTTATTTTTATGTTATATTATATTTTTTATATTTTTATGCTATATGTTTTTTATATTTTTATGCTATATGTTTTTTATATTTTTATGCTATATATTTTTTATATTTTTATTTTTATGTTATATTATATTTTTTTATATTTTTATGCTATGTTTTTTATATTTTTATGCTATATGTTTTTTATATTTTTATGCTATATGTTTTTTATATTTTTATGTTATATATTTTTTATATTTTTATTTTTATGTTATATTATATGTTTTTTATATTTTTATGCTATATATTTTTTATATTTTTATTTTTATGTTATATTATATGTTTTTTATATTTTTATGTTATATTATATTTTTTTTATATTTTTATGCTATATATTTTTTATATTTTTATTTTTATGTTATATTATATTTTTTTATATTTTTATGCTATATGTTTTTTATATTTTTATGCTATATGTTTTTTATATTTTTATGTTATATATTTTTTATATTTTTATTTTTATGTTATATTATATGTTTTTTATATTTTTATGCTATATATTTTTTATATTTTTATTTTTATGTTATATTATATGTTTTTTATATTTTTATGTTATATTATATTTTTTTTATATTTTTATGCTATATATTTTTTATATTTTTATTTTTATGTTATATTATATTTTTTTATGCTATATTTTTTTTATATTTTTATGCTATATTTTTTTTATATTTTTATGCTATATATTTTTTATATTTTTATGCTATATATTTTTTATATTTTTATTTTCATGCCATTCTCCACTCATTGGTCATACTTGTTTCTTCATTTCTCATCTTTCTTCATCCCCTATAATTCTTATATTTATAATTCTTCATTTCCTATCATTCTTGTTTCTTCGTCAGTCCTCATCGTTTTTCTGATTCCTCATTCCACCATTTTTCTTTGTCATTGTTCGTCATTCCTCCATGCTATATCTTTTACCATTTTCGCCAATCTCTGTCTACTAGACAACCCCCAACCAATAACCGTACTCCCCCCACCTCGTCTTTTAAGACAAAAAAAGATGCCCATCAAAATCTTCAGCAAAGTAGGCCAAAGGACTTCGCCCTTGTATTCTTCCACTTTTTGGTTTGAAAATCACACACACACACACACACACACACACACACACACACACACACACACACACACACACACACACACACACACACACACACACACACACACACACACACACACACACACACACACTCTGCTGAGTGAACAGTTGAAGGGAGGGGTGTCAAACCCAGAAAATAGGGAAGAGAGTAATAGGGGAGGGGGACATCGCTTTTCAAGGTGTTCGAGGGATTTTTGGTGACCCAGTCCCACTAACCCAATAACCCTTTTCTCAACCAGAGTCAGAAAAAAAAAAAATTGGTCCTTTCAACAGTGAAGTCGTGGTAACGTGACCTCAACCTGATCACTGACCTAAAGACCTACGGTTAACTTGGGAATGGAGATTTGCAGATGCTGTCCCCTTCATCTTGTTTTTTTTTTAAGGGAGAAAAGGGCAGAGAGTAGTCCTTCCTCTTTTTTGGGTTGACTTTATTTTTATGCTTTGATGATTTAGACAATAAAGAGAATAAGAGACGACAATCGCCATTTCTTTGGATTTGCATCGTCTTAAAAACATGAAGGAAAGAAAGGCGAAAGAGGAAGGAGAGAGAGGTCACCAAAAAAAAAAAGAAAAGAGAGCGAGAGAGAGGCGCTAAAAAGAGAGTGAGAGCGGGGCAGAGAGAGAGAAGAAAGAGAGAGAGAAGAAAGAGAGAGAGAGAGAGAGAGAAGAAAGAGGGTTGGAGAAAGAGCACAGTGGGCGCTATCCCTTTCTTCGCGCTTTCTCTTCCCCCTCTCGCAAAAAAAAAAAAAAAAAAAAAAAAGTGTCGAAAGAGAAGAGAGAGAGAGAGAGAGAGAGAGAGAGAGATAGAGAGAGAGATAGAGAGAGAGATAGAGAGAGAGATAGAGAGAGAGAGAGAGACTAAGAAAACAAGATTACCGACCAATGTCAAAGTTAAGAAATTATATATAAAAATAAAATTCCTCCCCCAGGACGTTAAAATTATTAGTTGTTTTTTTGTCACTGCAAATGAAAGAACGAATTACTGTTGAATGTTTATAAATCAAGATTTACCCCTGATTTAATAAGCGAAACGAAGCATTTGATCTCTAGATGGTAGTGGAAAATATAATAGCGGTAAGTTTGACAATGGATTAGACAAAAAGTCGGAGACCAAATTCGAAATAAAAGCGTAAAGTTGGCATCTTGGACAATGCCAGTGCCGGAAAGGCTTCTATTTTAACCGTTTCTGCCCTCGAGCTGCTAGATTTCAAGATTGTACTAACCGGCAAAAGTTAAATTGAAATGTGAACAGACATCTTGCCGCTCAACTCCCCGCATTCCCTTAGATACGATCAAATAGTAGCCCCTTATTTCCAAGCGGCAATATGCCATGTTTGGAAAAAGATCCTTTTCTGTTCCATAAAAGTCTCGTTGTTTAGTTGTCTTCCGCTATTCAAGGAAACGTGCGTAAGACATACTCCATAAAAATTATGAGTGAATTAAATACATCTGCTTTTGGACTAACACACTATAAGGATTCCAATTTATTTTCTTGATTCCGATACAATTCCCGATTCAGATTCTTTTTAAGTTTCTAAATATCGACATTTCTTTTGTAATTGTTGGATTAGCGTGAACTCAATGTAATTTTTTTTTCATGGAGGTCACCACTTATCAAGGCCCATAAGCCACTCGGGGATTAAGGGTTATTGTGTGCCCAGTAATCAATGGGATAGTGTTGTAGGATTCGTTAGTATTGGAGATCTGATAAAGTGTCATTACTTAAAGGGGGCGGTTCATCAGGAATTTGTTTATGTTGGACTTGAAGACATCCAAGTTGTAGTTAGGTGGAGAACAGGCAAACGGAACAGAGTTACACAGGTGTGCAGTTCTAAGAAAGAAGCTTTATTTATGGAATCTACGTTTTCATTTAGGCACAGATAAAGAGTGGGGAAATTATTGACAGTGGTTTCAGCTAGACGGGTGTTTTTCGTAAAAGATTGGCGAGGGGGATACCAGAGATTGGAGCTCAGACGATTACTTGCCATGGAAATAACGATAAACAAAGACAGGCTCGCAACGTCTTTTCTGTTGGAGAGAGGTTGCAGAGAAGAGAAGAGGGCATCCCCCACTAAGCCACGAAGTCTATTTTGTACTTTGTCAAGGCAGGATAAGCTGTTTTTAGCAGCTTCTACCCAGATGTGCATTAGGGCAGGTCGACTTGCAACTTTTTTCAGAAAATCAACATGGCACTGGTAATGATAGTTGGGATTTGATGTGATAACATACCAAAAATTAGATTCTCATCTTGAACAGAAAATTGAGCATTTGATTTTAAAAATTGTGTAGAAAAATGCTGAAAAATCCTTCATTTTCATTGAATTTTTCACGATGATTTGAAATTTCACTATTTTTTATAAAATATTCAATTAAAATTGATATATTTATATGAAATACATTGAAAGAAAAATAAATACATGAATTATAATTTTAATTATGAATCACAACTAGCAAAATATCTCAACTTTTACTGCATTGATTAAACGAAAATTGTAAAAAAGCTAATTAGCAACTAAGTCTTAAATTTCACAATTCAAAAAGATATGTTGAGATGTATTACACAATATAACAACTTGATACAAGTTACAGAACCATGTATTTTGATTTTTATTAGAGGCAATAATATAAACTTATAATAGAACTAAATTGTTCTGCAGAATTTCCTTTTGAGAAAAAGGCCTAATTTGCTGGCACGATGACTTTGTAATGTGTCTATGTCTTGCTTCCTGCCCATATAAAACTTTTATAGAAAAATCAAATTTGACCAGCGTGTGGCTGCAAAATTGATAGCAGTCATTTTTTTTTAGTTGTTCACTATTTCTGGAAAAAAAAAAAAAAAATAAAAAAAAATTTGAAAACACTTTTTTAAAAAAAATATTTTTGCGATGTAATATGAATAAAACTAACTATTGTTTGGGTAAATTAAGAAAACTAATAAAATTTAATGGATAAATATTAATTTACCTAAAGGACAAAATTGTTTGACTGCCCTCTTCTCTCACATCCAATTCATCTGAGTTTATCATCGATATGTTTTCCGGAAATAGTGCAAAAGCACTAGATTTTGAACAGTTTAAAACAGTAATTTGGATTTCAGTTAACCGTTTTGTTCTTTTAATCATTAAAATACTGTTGGTTAAAAAAAATATTGTCGGTTTTGATTTCAAACCAACTAACTGCATACACTTGGATAAATTTGACCAGAATGTTTAATTTATCATAGTGTTTGAGGATAGACAACTCTAGTCCATAAACACATTAATCTTGTGGCTTATGCTAGCCATCTTCCTTGATTCAAGGGCCCAATTTTCAAAGATAACTTCTCCACAAGAAATGCCAACAGCATACTCAAAATGTAGCCTCTGGTCTTCACTTAAGTTATTTGTTTCTTCTGTCAGATAATGATGATCGGGAGGGACACTAATTTTTTAGAATTCTACTTGAGGCAAATCTTGATAATTATTGATACAAAGTTTCCCCAAAGGACCAGTAAATTAATTTAAAAATTGCTGTAAATGGCAGTTCTTCTATTGGAACCTGAAAATTGGAAAATTTGCATGTTTAATAATAGAGCCAGATTACATAATAAATACCAATATATTATTTTATTTTCCACAAAAAAGGAACATAATTGCAGGTGAATCTATAGAATTAATTTTACCTCCTTGTTAGGAGGACAAGTGCAGATTATGTGCCTTGTTTGACAATTCTCTGTCTTGCACTTTACTGCGAAGTCATCACATCCTAAGGAAGAAAGTTTACAGCTACAAGAAGATATATCAAACAGTGTCTAGCTATTCTTTCATTCTTTTCACTTTAATTGCTGCAAGAGATTTCCTGTCAATCTGTTTGGCCCTCTTATAGCAAAATATATTAACCTTCTGTCCAATATAATGTTACCTTAACAAGGGCATTTGTGGATTAACTGCTTGCCGAATACTAATTATTTACTTGGCGATTAACTTAAAAATCTGGAAAATAACTAAACTGGATGAATTGTGAAGTTGGGGGTGCTGTTTCATCCAAATGACAAGGTGGACTAGCAAACTTTGTGAACCACGGGTTAAAACTGAATGTCGTGCTTTTACTGACATTCTAATCTGAAAAGTAAAATAAATAAATGGATTATAACTGAAGGAAACTGTTTTAGGCTATGTTCCAGTTTCATACGTAAAAAATAAGTGCTAGTTATAAGAAATAATGAACTTTGTGGATTTGAATTAGATGTATTGAAGAGAGAGGACCAAACCAAATCAGAGGCATAGTAGTGTTTAGTTTAGACATTTTAGCAGATTTTAGCCCCTCCTTCGATAACATGAATTTATCCATAAAGAGCTTGCTGTAGCTGTGCCATTTTAAACGAGTGTTTAGTGTTTTAAAAACCAGTGCTTGTACATCTACGTTACTATGCTATTTTTAATAGTATTTTCAGGTTAAATTTAATTTTTAATGATATTTTTGTTTATCAAATTAAATTATTAGGTGAAAGTACAGAATAGTTACAATACAACCTCCTTGCCATAATAAGAATGGCTTTCTAAATAACAAAATTATTTTAGCACAATAACATAGATGCACAAATAACGAAAAACCTTTAAAGCTTATTTACTCGTATTAATCTTTGTGGGTTATCCGATTTTAAAACTATAATTTCAGAAGAAAAACAATTACTCCCTAAAAAATAAATTAAAATTTGGTACTAATTTTCTGCAAAGTAGAAAAACTTGAAAATTTACGTAGTTATGTTTCGTAAAGAATGTGTAGAATACACTTGTATGGGCTGTTTTTTTTTAAAATATAAAACTGGAGTATTACCATATTTTAATAAAAATTTCAAATAGAATTTGATGTGAAATATTAGGTTGGTGCAAAAATGTTTTTGACGTTCATTTGAGTGTCAAAAAATGCCATTATTTTTGCACCAACCTAATAGAAAAACAAATTAAAAAAGATAAAACAAATGTTTAAATTCACTGCAGACACTTGAAATATAATACATATTTTAAACAAGTCTTTTTTCGTTTTTCCTTTCGAAATAAGCCTAAATCTTAATGTTTTCAAATTAAATAAACAAACTTTAATTTTCAATATCAATAACGAGCGTGTTGCACCGGTGAAATCTAAAATGTTTCCACTCCAAAAAGTTCCTGAAATGAAAAAGCGAACTTTGGTCGCTATTATTTAAAAAACATAATTCTGCCTTTACTGTTAATATTTATTTTATTAATTTATTATCCTCACTCATTTTATTTAAAAATGTAGTCTAAAACATATTGCAAATAATGATTCCATTTTCTTAACAGTACGGGTTGTTTTGATGACGGGATGTTCTTAACAATTCACCGAAAAACTTTTAATCGCTTCAATTTTTTAAATTTTAAAGTCATTTCCTCAAGCAAAGATAACGATTTTGAGAAAAATATTTCTTGTAGGTCTTTTCTATGTTAAACCTCAACTATCATCACTATTGCCTCACCGAGTTCCAAAATCGACCTGCCCTAATGTGCATATATTTCTCAAATGCAAAAATACACTTGCAGAGAGGGGAAGATTTAAGTGTAACCAGTAGTTTTAAATTAAATGTTTAAAATTTTATCATTAGCAATTAAAAATTTTTTTTTTTAAATTCAATTTTCACCTCAAACAAGGTACAGTGCAACTTTGAAGCAGGGGCTACTATCGGGGACATAATTTGCAGGGACATTATGAAGGGAGATGAGTAGAAAGATGTTTGTTCACATTACACTTGAACTTCTGTATATCAATACAGTTGGGAAATTAGCAATGATAGAAATTTTGCTTTAGAAAGAAAATTTTCTGGCATCAGAAAATGGGCACAAAATTTTCCGTAACCTAAAATGTCCAGATTCCCGATTCCGACCTAACGTTGCAACACCAATTATATATGCACACACACACACACACGGAGTGAAATAGACCGATTCTTAACGCCATATTGATAATCATACTGAGCTACATATAACATTTTAAAATCTGGCTCTAAAGCAATTCATAACTTTCGCTCGAAAAAGAAATGTATAATTAAAAAAAAAAGAAAAAAAAAAGAAAAAAAACAGCCCCCCCCCAAAAAAAAAAACAGAAAAAAAAAACAAAAAAAAAAAACCAGAAAAAAAAGGGATCCTGATTATGTTGACATGCATTTTAGAATATTGGAAACCAACACGTGTCCTCGAAGAAAAAGACTGCTAAAGGCAGATTCGAAAAAGAAAATTTGTAAAAACATGGAAAAACTTAAAGCGAAAAAGCAGGTGTTTTCTTGCTTTAAAAAAAAAAAAAAAAAAATCGAGTTCATGTCTTCGAATGGAGTGCGTCAGAGTGAACCCCTCCCCTGCCACATTTCTAGTAACCCTCGTCCCAGAAGTCCTGATCCAAAACCTTTTTTTCCTTGGTAACTTCTGCTTAGTCTTTTAGAGATCTTGTAACCCTTCCTCAATCACCTCCCGGGCCCCACGCCCATGTTCATAACCCCTCCCGCCTTTCACCCCTCTTTGTAGAACATGTACTCACGCATACACAAAGTTGACCTGACTTGAAGATCTAGGGCAGATTTTTTTTTATAAGCACAAAGACGTTTGTTTATCTACTATCAGAATGGCCGACTCCACTGATCTGAAAATAAAGATGACAAGGGAGAGAGAGACACACATACACACACACACAGATAGACAGAGAAGCAGAGAGAGAGAGAGAGAGAGAGGGGGAGAAGCAGAGAGAGAGAGAGAGAGAGTGAGAGAGAGAGAGAGGGGGAGAAGCACAGAGAGAGAGAGGGGAGAAGCAGAGAGAGAGAGGGGAGAAACAGAGAGAGAGAGGGGAGAAACACAGAGAGAGAGAGGGGAGAAACACAGAGAGAGAGAGGGGAGAAGCAGAGAGAGAGAGAGAGAGAGAGGAGAGAAGCAGAGAGAGAGAGAAGCAGAGAGAGAGAGAGAGGGGAGAAGCAGAGAGAGAGAGAGAGAGAGAGGGGAGAAGCAGAGAGAGAGAGAGAGAGAGGGGAGAAGCAGAGAGAGAGAGAGAGAGAGGGGAGAAGCAGAGAGAGAGAGAGAGAGAGAGGGGAGAAGCAGAGAGAGAGAGGGGAGAAGCAGAGAGAGAGAGGGGAGAAGCAGAGAGAGAGAGGGGAGAAGCAGAGAGAGAGAGGGGAGAAGCAGAGAGAGAGAGGGGAGAAGCAGAGAGAGAGGGGAGACGCAGAGAGAGAGAGGGGAGAAGCAGAGAGAGAGAGGGGAGACGCAGAGAGAGAGAGAGAGAGAGAGAGAGAGGGGGAGACGCAGAGAGAGAGAGGGGGGAGACGCAGAGAGAGAGAGAGAGAGAGGGGGGAGACGCAGAGAGAGAGAGAGAGAGAGAGAGTGGAGACGCAGAGAGAGAGAGAGAGGGGAGACGCAGAGAGAGAGAGAGGGGAGACGCAGAGAGAGAGAGAGAGAGAGAGGGGAGACGCAGAGAGAGAGAGAGAGAGAGGGGAGACGCAGAGAGAGAGAGAGGGGAGACGCAGAGATAGAGAGAGAGGGGAGACGCAGAGAGAGAGAGAGAGAGAGAGGGGAGACGCAGAGAGAGAGAGAGAGGGGAGACGCAGAGAGAGAGAGAGAGGGGAGACGCAGAGAGAGAGAGAGGGGGGAGACGCAGAGAGAGAGAGAGAGGGGGGAGACGCAGAGAGAGAGAGAGAGAGGGGGGAGACGCAGAGAGAGAGAGAGAGAGAGAGAGTGGAGACGCAGAGAGAGAGAGAGAGGGGAGAAGCAGAGAGAGAGAGAGAGAGGGGAGAAGCAGAGAGAGAGAGAGAGAGGGGAGAAGCAGAGAGAGAGAGAGAGAGAGAGGGGAGAAGCAGAGAGAGAGAGAGGGGAGAAGCAGAGAGAGAGAGAGGGGAGAAGCAGAGAGAGAGAGAGGGGAGAAGCAGAGAGAGAGAGAGGGGAGAAGCAGAGAGAGAGAGAGGGGAGAAGCAGAGAGAGAGAGAGGGGAGAAGCAGAGAGAGAGAGAGGGGAGAAGCAGAGAGAGAGAGAGAGGGGAGAAGCAGAGAGAGAGAGAGGGGAGAAGCAGAGAGAGAGAGAGAGGGGAGAAGCAGAGAGAGAGAGAGAGGGGAGAAGCAGAGAGAGAGAGAGAGGGGAGAAGCAGAGAGAGAGAGAGGGGAGAAGCAGAGAGAGAGAGAGAGGGGAGAAGCAGAGAGAGAGAGAGAGAGGAGAAGCAGAGAGAGAGGAGAAGCAGAGAGAGAGAGAGAGAGAGAGAGAGGGGGGAGAAGCAGAGAGAGAGAGAGAGGGGAGAAGCAGAGAGAGAGAGAGAGAGAGAGAGAGAGGGGAGAAGCAGAGAGAGAGAGAGAGGGGAGAAGCAGAGAGAGGGAGAGAGAGAGGGGAGAAGCAGAGAGAGAGAGAGAGAGAGGGGAGAAGCAGAGAGAGAGAGAGAGAGAGAGAGAGAGAGGAGAAGCAGAGAGAGAGAGAGGAGAAGCAGAGAGAGAGAGAGGAGAAGCAGAGAGAGAGAGAGGAGAAGCAGAGAGAGAGAGAGGAGAAGCAGAGAGAGAGAGAGAGGAGAAGCAGAGAGAGAGAGAGGAGAAGCAGAGAGAGAGAGAGAGGAGAAGCAGAGAGAGAGAGAGAGAGGAGAAGCAGAGAGAGAGAGAGAGGAGAAGCAGAGAAAGAGAGAGAGGAGAAGCAGAGAAAGAGAGAGAGGAGAAGCAGAGAAAGAGAGAGAGGAGAAGCAGAGAAAGAGAGAGAGAGAGAGAGAGAGAGAGAGGCAAGAGTGTCAAAGATTGAGACAAGACACGGAAAATGATGTGATAAGAACAGAAAAACTAAAAAAAAGGGGGGGGGTTAAAGGATATAAGAGAAAGGGATTTGAGGGGTAGGGAGTGAGGGGGGATGAAAAAAATGGTGCGAGTGAAAGTAACGAAACTGCCAGTTTTTGCAAAAATTGGACGTAACTAAAAGAATTTCAGATGAGGTGTGCAAAAATATAAAACGAAAGACTAAATTCAAAATAATTTGAAAAAAAAAATGCATCACAAAATCTAATTTCTTTACAGATGGCGATAAGTTGTCACCCTTTCTCCCACACGCTTGACATTTTATTTATAGCAACATATTCAGTACGAGGCTTTAGATACGACCGCGTTTCCTTCCTCTAGATCCCCCCCCCCAAATCCCACCACCAGCATGGAGCAGAAGGGTGGATGACAAGACAACTACCCCCCTATCTTTTCCCGTTGAAACAATAGTTTTTACTTTAATAGGGACTCGCTTTTAACAGTAAGACAAAAAAAAAAAAAAAAATACAACGTTAATCTGTATTGGTGTCTGCTTTCAACTTTAGGGTATTTTGCCAAATAGACAAAACGAAAAATTGGTCGAATATGACATAAGTTTTACCAAAGACAAGATAAGTTACTGTTCTGTCCATGTGGAGAAGTTTTTGTCGTAAATTATTTTAAAGCATTTATTCACTTGAAAACCAAAATCGCTGACATTGGAAGATCATCTGGTGAATCTATAATCGCTCAAATTCAAAAATCAAATACTGGTAGAACATATTTTCGTACGATTTGTGATGTTTATTACGCGAATTTCCATCAGTATGTTTGATTTTCTATTCTTGAGCGAGAATCTACACTTCTCAGATGAGCGGCTAATAAAGTTTTTTTTTTTCTTGTTCTTAAGACTTGCCACTAGCTTTGTTTCAAATATCTTTATAACCATTTTGCTTAAACTTAACTTGCTTAACTTAAAGTGATGTAGACAGAGACACCGGTAACATTAGCCGTAGATCATCAGTTTTTACATCATGTGCCGTATCTTGTTCGAATGGCTTCCACTGAGAAACTAATTTGAAAACCGTTTTCTCTTGCTCGGAAAACATAACGTCATTAGTCATCGTTCGACTGTTTTGTCTACGGCGTTTGATCTCTGCTTCTCCCCTTCTGCATCAACTTTCAACACCAGTCTCAGTGGACGATTGTTTTCAGCTAGGTCATCCTTACATGTACTAAATGTGACTCGTCACACTAGCTAACTTAATCTCTACTGACAGAGCCTTTAGAGTATAACACAAGAAGCACTGGAAACGGATTGCCTTTTTCCCCCTTAAACATTTTAGGGTAATTTGGATAGACATTTTAAGCGCATATCAAGAGAACTTGAAAGCTTACTAGACAGTATTCTCGAGTTTCCAAGGTTTAAGCAGAAAGCTGGATACTTCATCAGATTAGATGAATTCTTGTTCTGGAATCACGGAAGATCAAGAAATCACAAAAGGTGATCTACCATATTTCAATGGTCAATTAAGGAAAGGGAAATTACATATATAGAACCGCCCACCTGTGAACTGTTCCAATGGCCTGCTTTCCATACTATGGTCGTCTTCAAGTTCAATGTAAACAAGTTCTTGTTGAGCCCCCCCCCGCGAATAATCCATTTCTACCGCTAACTGTTAATACGCGGTTATCACGGTGACCACCGTACACTCATTATCCCTTATCCCCGAGTGGCCTTCAAACCTTGATAAGTGGTGATTCCCATGTAAGAAAAAAAATGAGTACTCATTTTTCCTTTAACATTGAATTACACGCATATATACAAGAAAAAAACTTGAATGCCTATAGGAGAGAACTTGAATGCCCACTAGACACTATCCTCGAGTGTCTAAGGTCTCTCTGTACGGGTGTTTGTCAGAACAACCTGACATGAGGATACTTTTCCATAGAAGTAAACCCTGACCAAATATTCCAAATAACATAGTATTTGCGACCCAAATAAGATCTCTTCAGTATGGCCAACCAACATTGGCTTTTATAAAGAATGGTAAATCTTCAAGTGACGTTATCTCGAGTAACAGCAGAAAGCTGCATACTTCATCAGATTAGATGAATTCTTGTTCTGGATGGTTGGTTGTTTTTGTTTTACGGCATATCAACCTTTTTCAGGTTATTTAATGCCGAATCTAGTTATTTTGAGGAACGATTTTTAATGGAGTATTTTTTTTTTAAGTCAGATTCTATTTAACCCATAGTTGGAACCCTAACAGATACTACCACTCCGGGTCAGAGTGGACCTGGGAGCAATGGCAATTAAAGGGTGGCTCCACACTCCCCAAAGCCCGCAAGGCGGGGCCTCACCATCGGATATAGTTTTAGGTCATATCCAGGACCTCTTGTTCTGGAATCACGGAAGACCAAGAAATCCAAAAAGATATTCTGTGACGTATTTAATTGGTCAATTTAGGAGAGGAAAATTATGTTCATATTTTCTATGGATCTCATATAGAGATCAAGTGTTAAACCCAGTAAGGAGACCCCCCCCCTTGATTTCTGAAAACTTCGACTGAACTAAAAGAAAACAAAAGGGGACTCAAATAGCGATCGTTTAGGAGACAAGTCTATATAGTTTAAAGTATATTCACGTTTATACACGGTACTAGCAGGTCGCCCGGCGTTGTCCGGCCTTAAAATACGAATAAATTTTAATCAACACAGAAACTGAAACGTGTATGCAAAACAGTTCTAAACAATTCACTACTTGTAAGTAAAAAATTAGAAAAAGTACTCAAACTGAAACCAAAACTTAAATAGAGTGAATCAAGTACGATAACCATTAGACTAGCTTGACCCTATCTTTACAAAGTGTTTTCCAACCTACTACAAAGCCGTCATGTTTCACAGCCGCGCATGCGTGAAATAGTTGACAAACAGAAAATCCAGTACCCCCCCCCGTACCAATTTTTACATTTTGACCACTTAGCTTCCATTTCTTCCGGATGAAAACAGATTTTAAAGTTTTCCACCTGTCTGAATGCCCTATCTACAAAATTTCAAATCTGTAGATCAAAAATTCGTTGAGTATATAGGTTGAGAAGTGTCCTCGCGCACATTTTCACTTTTAGAGATATATAGATTAAAAATCAACACAGGATGTTCACACGATAATGGGTTTATTTTATTAGAATGTACGTTTTTTTTTTTTTTTTTTTTTAGTTTTTTTTTTTTTTAGTTTTTTTTTTTTTTAGTTTTTTTTTTTTTTAGTTTTTTTTTTTTTAGTTTTTTTTTTTTTTAGTTTTTTTTACAACTCATGTATTAAACATATTCTAAAACATACCAGGACGAAAAGGTAAAAGGATGATTTAGCACATTTACAGTTGACATTTATAAAAAAGACAGCTTACATTATACAGGGTGTTCAAGAATTCATGGAGTGATTTTTAACTTGAATATATTATTTTTTATGATACAATAATGAATTTTAACGTATGACGAAGACAATGGAGATTTGCTTCACAAATTAGTGACCTTTTCAAAACATTATCCATGACGCATTGCAGGATCATCCAATTACGATTTACTTTCTAGGCTTCATCTCATTTCCCGTAGAGTTCCAGGTTTATTTATTGATGTAAACTTTCTTTGGGATATCCTGCAAAACGACGCCAAGATAAATATTCTATTAAAATACTTTTTTTTTTTTTTAAACTAGACTTTTTTTTACTGGCGTTGTCCCGTCGTAAAATACGCTTAAATATATTCCAATTTATGCAGATTTCATATATATATTTTTTTTATTATAGAGTAAATACTCTATTGGTTATTATATTGTACCCAATATATATAATAATCACTAGGTCTATGACAGAATATTCTTTTCATTATTTTGACTCTCGGGTATATATCAGCTAATATCTTATATGCTTTTATATAGAGTGATGTGGTTCTCGGTTGATTAACTGTGTCTAACTATTTGATATATACTTGAGAGTCAAAACAATGAAAAAAATATTCTCTTGTCATAGCCCTAGTAATCATTTTGAAAGTTAAAAAATGACTTGTCATCAGCTGAAATTGAAACCAAAATGTTTAACACTCCAGTCATGGTCGTTATTTTAACGCTTCAATCTTCGTCGTAACTCATCTATCGCTAGATGGATAAAAATTAAGCTACATCAAGCTATATATATATATATATATATATATATATATATATATATATATATATTAGTAATGTGATTGATAATTTAAAAATCAAATTATAATTAAATTAAAAATCTCTTCATTTTAATTTTTTTTCCAGATACATCTGCCTTACTTTTAATGCTAGGTTTATTTATGGTGTCTTTTAAATTTAATAAAACCCCTTCACAATTTGCTGATGAGGAAACCTTGTTTATTAAAAAACTATATGTAATAATTATTGTCCGTAACTTGATGTCTACCACAATAAAAACATTGTTTTCCGAAACGATCGTACAAATAATTGATTTTGTTGTTGTTCCTTCTTATGAAACGGGTTTTTAATTTAATTATAATTTGATTTTTAAATTATCAATCACATTACCAAATATTAAATTAGTTCTAGGATATTTACCTATCGAGCTTATTATATATCTAAATTACAACGAGCACTTTTCTTTCCTGTATTTTAATTAAACTAGTAATTTCACTATTACATTAAAATACACTCTGCTCTTTAGACTATTGTTCTAATCTCCTTTATATATATATATATATATATATATATATATATATATATGCATGCTTAGAGGTTAGTCGATTTACTCCTAATGTCATTGTTTTTCTATTTAAATTTTGTCCACATTAGCAGCCATTTTTACAAGCGAAAAACCAACTCGAAAGTGTTCCTTAGGTCCAAATACCATATATATATAAGTTTGTCAGAACGTTTTCATCCTGAATTCTACGCAATTATGCATGCTGTAGAAACCATGCCCTACTGCCCATAAAGGTTAAACTTGAAAACAGCAAATGTCCGACCAAGACGTAAGGAGAATGTTCAGTGAATATGATTCTTCAAAATAACTGGGTTGGTTGTTTTATTTTACGCCATATCAACCATTTTCGGATTGTTTAACGGCGAATCCAGTTATTTTGGAAAAAGGTTATTTTTCAATTTTTTATTTTTTTTAAAATATCTACAACTATATATTTAATAGTGCTTCGTTTGATAGTTTTATAGAAGTAAAAATAAAACGTTTTATTTTAACTTTGCAGAACATGATTGAGTTTTGCAAATGGAAAAGAATAACATCAATGTTTGGTGCTTTTTTTTTTGCCTGGAAGCCAGTATCTTTAGACTGGCCTGATCTGGTTGCACCAAATGCCTTAACAAGTATTACCACTACGGGCCAAAGTGGACCTGGAAGCAATGGTAACTAAGTAGCAACTCCACATTCTCCTTGTATCCTAGCATGTTCATGCTTCCATCCATTGTTGGCCCGATTCCTGAAGACATCACATGATTTGAATTTTGCAGAATACATGGGATGGTTTGCCATTACCTTCCCCAACGCAGTGGCAGCTAACTCGCCTGTTTGCACCTATCTGTTGTCCTTAGATCATCCGCATAGTTGCAGTCGAATAACGTAACTCTTAATACCATAAGGTATTGCTTGGTCTTCGAGCCAAGATCAAAGTTCAAAGTGTAGTATCTGTTCCGATAGATACTGCAATCAAAGACCATATGTGGCGGGGGCAACTCCACATATCAGACCATTGCTCTTGCAGCATTATTGGTCAATGTAGGAGAAACCCTTCATACCAATTATCACTATCCAGTTCCCCCTCGGGGGAGCTTGTCCCCCCCCTTCACATTAAAAAACGGCCTTGTGCCTATTTTGCTCAGTGGGGAAGCAAATGAATACTTAATACCATAGAACTGTTGATCTGCTAGAGATTCATCCTCATCCACGGCCATCCAACATCTTGCTGTTGACGTCATCAGAGTTACCTTCTCCTAAATGCATGCACCTGTAGATACCGGCCTGAAAGTTTCTTATGACTGCGCGGTACATACAGCGCCAAGCCTTTTCAAATGGTCACCCATCTGGTACTGACCAGGTTCATTCTCCACAGCCCCCAAATGTGGCCTTACAACTGGATGTATTTTTAAGGTCAGGACCATAAATATCAAAACGTTCTGAAAAGGAAATCAAGCTGTTCCGTCTGCCTGCTTCCCTCCGGACTACAACTTGGATGTCTTCAAGTCCAATGTTAACAAATTCCTAATGAACCGCCCCCTTAAGTAAACACTTCAGCAAATCTCACTAACGTAATGTACTTGCAATAACCCTTATCCCTGCGTGGCTTCCGGGCCTTGATAAGTGGTGATCACCGTGTAAAAAAAAAAAAAAAAAAAAGCGATTAAAGACCAGAAAAAAAATTAGTCCTGGAGTTCATTAAAAATCTAATATATAAAAGGTTATATGTCTGTCTCCATATTTTCAAACTTTCTCCTCCGAAACTAAAAGTCATAGAGCATTGGGCCTCAATGTTTTTTTTTTTTTTTTTTTCTTTTACGAACCATTCTTTTATGGGCCTTTAGCCGGTTGAAATAGTTTTTAAGGGGTCAAAAAGGGAAGCAGAATTGAAAAAATTGTTACACATTTTGTACATCTATCTTTATTTTTAATCGGTTCATAAGAGCGTCACGTTGGTACAGTGGTAACGTCACCTGCTCTCAATGCTACAGTTTCGGTTTCGAAATACTTTCGAAATCACAATTCAATATATACGAAATTTTGGCAAATTAAAACATTTAAGCGTATTTTACGCCCGGTCAAAGTCGGGCACCCCACCGCTAGTTAAATATAAAATAGAAATAAGTACCTGGGCAATATCCCTAGTAAGATACTCTGGACCCTTCATCGGCTGGACAAAACTCAAGCAATTAAATAAAAAATAAAGCAACGAAACCATGCACTGCACGCGAGGGATGACACCAACTGCACCTACGAAAAAAGAAAGGGGGAAGAGGATAGTTTAGTATAGAAGACTTTGTAGATGATGCGATATAAAAAAAAATAGAAAAAATACGTATTCTAAGATACATAAAGTATCATAATTAACAAAGATGTTTTGGGAGTCTTGAATCAAACATGCGGTGTGTGTATATATATATATATATATATATATATATATATATATATATAGTCATCAACATACAGTCCTGTTTCAACTCATCAGACTAGCATCTCTCACAAGCCCAGGATTGAACCTAGAACCGTCGTGTTGACAGTCGGCAATTCTCCCACTCGACCATGGAATCGACGCCCGTAAATAACTCGTCGGAATGTCTATTTAAATAGACACTCGCCACCACTTTTATAGTGCTCAAATCGCCTGTTCGTAAACAAACAACAATTAAGTAGCGTATATATATATATATATATATATATTACATACAGTAGACTGTGCAAAGGAAAAGGACCTCATGGAGGACAACGGAAACGGTTCAAGGACAATCTGAAGGGCTTCCTCAGACAGTTCGGGTTGCATTCTAACTCATGGGAAAAACTAACCCAAGACAGAAAGGGGCTACATTTGCGGAATCCGCACGCAATGAAGAACACAGGGGAAAATGTGACATTAAAAAGCAATCAACATCTGATACAGAATTATCCCACAGGTGTCCAACATGTGGGAAATTCTTCAGAGCTCAAATCAGTCTAACAAGCCATCTTCGAACCCACAGAACAATTGCATTATCACGGTCATCTTCGCAAGCACGAACGAGTATAATTATAATCTATTAGGCAAGTCTCAATCATTTGTGTTTGTATGTCTGCTAAAAACTTGTCATCCGCATCAAACCGGCATGGACCTAATACTGTGATAAAGAGCGATCTCTCGGACACATAATATCGAAAAATGAAAAAAAATTTGTCAATTATTTAATTTAGAAATATCTTGTTTGTAGAGGAGTGGAGTCAGGTAAAAAAAAATATTTAATTTCGACGCTGTTAAACACACATGCGAACGGTTATGTTGCTTCATTTTAAAAATAGAAATTTGTAACGTGATAACATCGGTGGCGTTTTCGTCCACTCTATAGCGTTTTCGCTTACGAACTTAACTTTTGCAAGTTAGCGCCCACCACGCGGTATTTTTTTTAAATAACACAATAAGTAATAACTAGGGCTGTGACAACAGTATATTCTTTTCATTGTTTTGACTCTCGAGTGTGTATCCTTGATATCATATATTTTTATATAAACTGATGTGGTTCTCGGTTGATTAACTGTGTTGGATATATACTCTAGTTATAACAATGAAAAAAAAATTCTCTCGTCATAGCCCTAGTAATAAGTAAACGTTTTTCTCTATCTTAATTTTTTTTTTTTTTTTTTTTTTTTTTTTACGGGGATTAAATTTTTGTGTTTTTATTGCATATCATTCTTCAAGAAGTTTTTTTTTCTCTCCTACCTTTTACAATTCTCAACTTTACGAACCGCAAACACAGAACTTTCCAGACTAGCATTTAACAAAGTTCTTGAAAGTTCTGCTGAACAATCACGTTGGAAAAGTGATCAGCACCATTTTCATGTTTTTTTTATCTCTGTTATTATTTGTCTCAATGTTTTGCTCATAAATTTTGCTTTCGGTTTCGATTCTGGTTGATGGCACCTAAGTGCTTCCCCCCCTTTTTTTTAATTGACTTATGATATACGAAATCTATATTAAAATATATTTAACCTTTTTTACGACTGAGTAATCCACCCTCCCAGTGAATAAAAGTGAAACTTAAACTAAAAGAAAAAAAAAATAATGTGATTGTTAAAATTTTATTTATTACAATTTCACCCCAAAACAAGGCACATTGCCACTTTGATGTAGGGGGCTACTATCAGGGACATAAGCTACTGGGGTACTATGTAGGGAGTTGGGTAGCAAGATGTCGGTTCACGTTACACTTGAACTTCTGCATGTCAGTACAGTTGGGGAAGCAGGAACTCGGAAGGGAATTCCAAAGTCCAGCGGTTCTGGGGAAGGAAGTACTGAAGTAGAAGGCTCTCTTACATCTAGGGATTTCAACTGTGAAGGGGTGGGGTTTTGCTGCTTGTCGGGTTTTGAATAAATTATTTTCTAATGTATAGGAAAAACTGAGAAATTGACATGTAGCGATCCGTTTCGTTGAAACAGACAGCACACAGCTAGTTAAAGACCAAGTGACTACAGTTATAACCACGTCTTCAAAAGGAAAGATGAAATTACAAAAATTAAACACAGTCTTGGCAAATCCATTATAAAACCAATTTTATCAAATCAAATGGTTTTAAAAATGATGAGTGGTCTCAGCAATGACAAAGGCAGAGTCTGCCACACAGAAGTCAAGTGTGAGCCACTTGGCATCCTGTCATGGAACGGCTACTATGCAATACGGCTCAATGGAGTGTGTGATTATCTCCATTGGACCATCTATCAAAAGTTGAATATCGAATGCAGCAGAAAATACCGAGAACATGTTTACCAGAAAGAACAGTTGGAAATAAGTCATACACCATCCAATACGACTATGCAATTCGTACAGTTATGTACCTAGAAAATAGTTATTAAAACTGACAAAGATATGAGACAAAGAGAAGAGAATAAACCTCACTAGAAGTGTCTCCAATGATGCTGGTTAACCAGGACTGAGAGATAAAAGATAACGAAATATCAAACTCATGACAACATAAAAAGAAATTAGAATCTTAGGAAGATCTCTATCATTCTAGTAATTACTGGAGCAACCAAACTCATGAAAAAGAATTTCAAAAACTACCTGGCAAATATATCAGGTGAACCAAGTGCAAGAGAGATACACAATTGCACTTAAAGGGACAATTAGAATCTTAAAATGATCTTCCGGTTGGAATGTATAAGAGTTGATGAATGTCTGGCGTTTGGTAGCATGCCCCACCCCCAGCTAGAAAATATTTTTTTTAAAGTAAAAAATTTACATGTCGCATAGAATCAAAATTTAAAGATTTTATTTAAAAGAAAATTTAGGCTCTTTTCCAAGTGGTCTTGTGTAATTATTCAAAATATGAATTTGAGACGCTAAAACCGGCACAATCGAAAAATGGTTTCAAAACCACCGTCTGTCTCTACAACTATATAAATGCAACTGAGTTCGTTCCTTATAAACTCCGAAACGGCTGAACAAGTGTTTTACAGAACTTTAGTGTACAAGTCTGGAAGTGATCTTTAGTCAAGTTTTATCCCAGAATACACCCGATAATTACCGATAATCGAAATCTTATTGTAATTTATCATCGGTAAAGCCATTTTGTCCATGTCGTCGCTTAACAATGATAGAACAACGGGCCGTGAAAATTCTACTTTGGGTAAGTTGATAGCGTATTTTTTGCATGACATGGTCTGTAGCTTCAAACTTCGCACGTAAATTTTTTTCATTAACGACAAAAATTTTTATAAGACTTGAAAAAAATTTTTTTTTTTGCATGACGTGGTCTGTAGATTCATAAAAGAAAGAGTTTATATAAAATAATTTTATAAAAGAAACAGTAGGTTCTCTAGAGTGCAATGTAAAATAACATATGTTTTGGACTAAGTTACAGCATGGAGGCATGTGAAGCTTCCTTCCGGGAGATTTCATGGATTTCGATGACAATAAAAATATAGGAGTGTAAAATTAAAATGTATGTTGATCATCATTCAATCCTGGACAACGTCGAGTCTCCCTGCTAAATATATATATATATATATATATATATATATATATATATATATATATATTACACACGTCTGATGTATGTATAATATAAAATGTATGTTATATACTGGTGTGTTTATAACGTGTTCATAAAATAGAGTTCAAATCGCAATACAATCAGCATGAAATACTGTGTGTATAAACAGTGTTCAATAGTTCGTATAATGTAAATTGTAGGTGCGCGTTTAAAATCTTGTTTGCATGGCGCAGAGACAAAGCACATCCATTATTTTATATTCCTTCCAACTTCTAGTGGTTGTCACCTGCTTGAGATGAACGAATATATCTCTACCGGAAGAAAAGACGAAATACCAGGATATTTCATATGACTTTAATTTCACACTTCCCTCGGAGTTTGCAACGTTTATCTTGTCGTTGCGTCCACTAGATGTTCCATGGACACAGAAGAAAATCATTTCCGGGTTAATATCTTTAGAGGCTCAAACTGAACTGTCCGCTGACTAACTTACTTGTCTGTACGTGAAAATATAACCTCGTTTCGTTGTTAGTTACGCACTTCACGATGACAGGCCGATCTTATTGTTTATGGTTAAGTATTGTTTTGTCGAACTAAAATTCCAAGTCTATTATAAATATTTAACCAGCTTTTAAAATATTTGACCCATTAAATATTTTATTACTACCTTAAAAAAATTGCTATTGTTCCAAACATTTAAGATTTTGTTTCATATTTCGATGACATTGTAACATATCGCTGACGGACTTGTTTGTTTACGTGAAAACATAACCTCGTTTCGTTGTTAGTTGCACTTCACGTAAACAGGTCAATCTTATTGCTTATCGTTAACTAAATAGTTTTGCCGAACTAAAATTTCAAATTTTTATTATAAAATATTTAACTAGCTTTTAAAATATTTATTAAATTTCATATATAAACGACTATATGCCTGTGCTTGCCGATCTGGATTTCAAAAATCTCTTCGGAAACCAAGTGTCGCAGAGTGGCGCTAAGGGCCTCAAATGATTGGATTTTTTTATGGGTCTTTAACCGGTTAAAATAGTTTTTAAGGGGTAAAAAAAAAATAGCATTTTGTAGTTTATTTAAATTTTTTTTTGTCTAAATGCGTGTCACATTGGTACAGTGGTAACGTCACCAGCTTTGAATGCTAAAGTTTCGGTTTCGATTCTAGCTGATGGCAACCAAATACTTTGTTTTTACATTTAAAAATCACGACTATAATAATATATACGGAATCTAGACACATTAAAATATATTTAAGCGCCTTTTTTACGCCCGGGTAAAGCTCCCCCCCCTCGCTAGTTTTATTATAAATATTTTCACTGGCTTTTAAAATATTTGACCCAGTAAATATTTTATTACGATTTTAAAATCGTCTATTGCTCAAACATTTATCTTATTTGATCTTTCCGTTTCATATTTCAGTGACCGTGTATCATATCGCAGCGTTATCCTTTTTTTTTTTTTTTTTTTTAACTCTTTCTCGCGGGTCATCTGGCGTTGCCCGGGAATTTTCTTACTTGAATTCTCATTTTTGCTTCTTTCAGCAAGTTGCTCGCCAACATTATTCAACACATTTTGGTTCTCATTTCTTTCATTTAGAAAAATAAAACTTTCGTTTTGTTAATTGGTGTCAGATTAAAAAAAAAATGTATATTCAGCATAAAAAGGGATCCGCAAACCTGTCCCATTTACGAGCAATTTGCGCCCCTCGCGTCTAATCCGCTGGGGGTGGGGGGCTTCAAGCACTTTCGTCGATATCAGTTTTAGCGGACTTCCACTTAAATTACCTAAACGCCTATTGTGGGTTAGGGTTAGGGTTAGGGTTCTTATATTCCTGATCATTCGATTCGACGTCTTCTGGCTCTTTCGCCTTACCCAGAGTGGCTGGAGAACTGAAAATGGATCTGACTACTAAAAGTTTAACAGGGCAGATGCCAGATGTAAGTGATTACAGATGTTGACTATTTAAATCCCAGATGTCGAACATGATATGGAAAGGGGAGGGGTGCCGTGGGGTGGTGGCACATAATCGCACCACCCCCACCTCATCCAAGAAAACCCGAGGAAACGAAAAAGTAGAACATGTGACGAATATTAACTTTCAAAATTCTACGACATCGCGAATTGGACTAAAATCGTACCAGAATTAAGCGTTGGTGTTTCAAAGATTTTGTAATATCTCATGTTAATTCGTTTTTGCGATACGTTTTGGATGAGATCAATTAGTTATACGAAAGTGCATTTTTACCTAAATGCGAGTTGGGAATAATTTTCCCTTTGACCAATTTGGTACCAAAGGTTCCGATTTAGAATCTCGCTAGATTCAACCACTGATGAGTCGTAGACGACGAAACCTGTCAGTGAATAATTATATTTAAAAAACAAAACACAGCTATATATATATATATATATATATATACATACACACACACACACACACACAGACACTAGCAGGCCTGGTCGTAAAATACGCGTAAATATATTTTTATTCAGGAAGATTTCGAATTATTATAGAGCAAATTCTCTATTGATTATTATATTGTACCCAAGGTTATATAAAAAAATGACTTGTATGTCGTCAGCTAGAATCGAAACCAGAACATGTAGATCCCTAGCGTTACCAGTTATCATTCAAATTAAATGCATATGCATATCCAAACCTTAAAAATTAAGGGCGTTAAGCATAAACATGTATATGTGTACATGGGTAGAAATAACACGTTTAACCGACTTATACCTTCCAAGTTTCATTTTTTCAATTTTCACGCCTTGGCAGCTATTTTTACCGGCTAAAAATCAAATTTGTTTCACAAGTCCAAATTTTATATACATTAAGTTTTAAGACCAAAAATTGAGAATTGTTTAGTAGAAACTTCCTCACAGACAATGTCATACACACATTGTTACAGCCCCTGGTTACGGTGTTTGCTCCCGTCTTAAGGGGTTATTTATGTTATTTGATTACATACATGTGTATTATATACTGTACTATATTTTGTTACTAATTTTTTATGCCGTAACCCGGGGTTCTACTGTAGTCATATAAACATTGTTAAAAATACTGTTTAATTTTATGAAAATTGAGTGTATAGCAAAGTAATTAAAATTCAAAAGGTGTTACGAACGTTTTCGGTTCTGCGTCAAATCAGCATCAGTGGGGCACCGAAACAAATTTAGAAAAGATACACGCACACACGAGAAAATAAAATTAAAAATTGCTTATAAGAAAAAAAAAAACAAAACAAAAAAAAACAGGAATTTTTATTATCCGACAACTGTTCCGTCAATCAAATCTCCACACTAACGTACTTGCAATAACCCTTATCCCTGAGTGGCTTCCGGGCCTTGATAAGTGGTGACCACAGTGTAAAAAAGAAAAAAAAAAAAAGAAAAAAAAAAAGAAAAAGAAAAAAAAAGGAATACTAAATCAAAAATAAGAATCCTTAATCCATGGAGTTTCAAAGAATGCTTGCTTCACATCAGAGGAAAGATAATGGCACAATATAATTATGAAATGCTATTTCAAGCATAAAATGAAACAGTAAATTACGAATACTAAAATATTTGCATAAAAGAAAATTTTTTTGAAATTGCGTAGCAAATGGAAGTAGCTATAGCAACAAAAAGTTCTGGAATATCAAATAGGTAGAGGAAGTCAATGGAAATTCATATTTGCTAACATCAGATGCAAACCCAAGACAAACCCGATGAGGTAAATCTAAATCCAAGGTTGTTATACAATAACATTGTTGAAAATAACAGAGTTACTGTTTAATTATACCATTTTATTAAAAAAAAAAATCATAGTGTCAAAAGCAAAATAAATAAAATTCAATAAGTGTCACGAACGTTTTCAATTCCGCGTCAAATCCACAGTGGGGCACGGAAACAAATTTAGAAAAGTTAATACTCAAAACCATCTACACAAACACGTATTTCAAACCAGAATAAGAGTCCGACTTCATGACTAATTTGCATATTCCTTTGAAAAAGGAGCGTTCATTAATTATTAATTTTTATCGTTTCTTACTGGATTGGTTTCATTTAACTATTACGCTTAATTTTTTTTGATCCGTAGTTTCTACATTATGCATGATTGTGTAGAATTTGGGATGAAAACGTTCGAACACAAGGTTTTTATACATGTACAGATCTTTCTCATATATAAGTAATCTTGTCCGTGTGTGTGTGCGAGATGTCTACCAAACTCCTCTTAATATTTGGTCTACAGACTTGAAACTTGATACAGAGGGTATTCGGACCACGAGAACACTTTCTATTTGGTTTATACCCTGTAAAATAGCTGCTAAGGTAGTCTAAATTAAAAATACTTTACCTTGGCAGGAGTAAATCAACACTTCTGAGCATGCGTATATGTATATTTTTAGCGTGAAGTCGCTTAGTTTTTAGCCTTTTTATCCATCTGGAGATAGTTCAAACGGTAACGATAAAGGCTGAAACGCTAAATAATGACTGACTGGAGCGCTGTATGTTTTAGTTTCGATTCCAGCTGATAGGAGAAATCTTTTTTTTTTAAATTTTTTAAATAATTACCGTATCTATATTGAATACAATATAATCAATAGAGAAATTGCTCCATAATAAATCCGAAATATACACGAATTAAAATAGCATAAAGTTCTGAATTTTATTAGATGAGGGCTGAATGTTTGTATTACTTGTATTGATCGGAGTATTATTCTCATCTTGAGTGTTATTTGTGCAACGTTTCGGTTGGTTTGGCCTTCGACCGTCTTCAGGCGTGCAAGTTGTTTGAAAAAAAAAGAGAAAAGTTACTGGCTCCGTAGTTGTTTTCGTATTCTTGGAGATAATCTGTTTTATAGCCGTGGTTTCATATGTGTGAAAAAAAAAAATTGGTTGACAAAAGGGAGGCAACTAACAAAGATCAACAAGAGATTACCTCCCTTTCATCGCTGAAATTTTAAGAGTGTACGAGTTGTTTTTCCTACAATTAAAAAGTCTCGAATGCTATTAATTTCTAAGCTTGATCTGCTCAGTAATTTTTCTTTTTGTTAGCATATGTGCTGCCTCCGAGTCGCCTGACTCCATTTTGCATTCCTATCAATTGTTTTGACCTCGTTCCACAAAGGGAAGTGTGTTCTTTTTCTTTCCATATGTGGTCAGCTAATTCAGACTAAATAACGCAAGATGAGAACAATAGTCCGATCAATACAAGTAATATTAAAATATCATATTTAAGCGTATTTTACCACCGAGCAACGCCGGGCGGCCTGTTAGCTTGAACTAATTTTGCAATAAAACAAAAGCAAATGTTTTCACATGAAACGTGTTAAAAAAATCACCCTAGTTCGTTCACCATCACTTATTCACACCGGCCATATTAAAAATAAAAAAAAAACATCTACGTGACGAAATTTGTTCGTTACCATTTCGTATTTTCTCTAAGTGTATTAATTGCAGTGTTAACTCATATTCAAAACGCTTCTCGTTTACCCCGCCACTGCCCTACTAATCTTTGCCAAACCCCATCTGTTGTGTCGCCTGTTTGTCTCGATTTAGTAAAAACAATAAGATTGGCCGATATTATGTTTTCATTAACAATAGAAATCCGTTTCGGAATTTTACATGAGGATTGATAATTTCTATTTGACTCATTCGGTCTACTGTTCTCACTCCGGTTTCGGCCGATGTAACCTCCGACATGGTAGAGGAATCAAGAAGAATACTATCAGTTACCAAGAACACCAATGTTTTATTTGCCTTTATGGACCGAGAGACTTAGATTACTGGAGAGAAAGGGAGTGGAGTTCACCATGCCGAGACAAGATTACATGTAGTCTTCTTTAATAATAAAAATCTCACTTGTCTGTTTAAATGTATGTATGTTTGTATGTCTGCCTAAAACTTTTGATAGAGGCGACGGATTTTCACAAGATCAGTATTGTTTTGAAGCTCGAAGTCTCAGACGACAAATATCGAAAAATTGTCCAAAAAAACTAATTCCTTCACCCTCAACTGGGCATTTTTTTTTTTACAAGGAGGGGGTCGCTTTTTTCGCAGATATTTTCCAAAGTCATCCTCTTTTCGATTGACTTTCCTTAATTTAAACCCACGTCACTTCCGGTTTGGCGATGTACGCAACGGCAAAGATGTAACTTTTTTTTAACGTTCTTTTCCTCCTTCGCGATACGGGTTCGAGCTAGCCTGCCTACTACCACTTTTTTTTTTGCGCTCAACACCGGGCACCCAGGCTAGTCTATTATACAAATCTCACCTGCCTATTTAAATGTATGTATGTGTGTATGCTTAAAACTCGACAAGCGACACATTTTCACAAGATCGGTATAGTTTTAAAGCCGGACCCTTCCAACGACAAATATCGAAAAATTGGCCAAAAACATTAATTCCTTCACCCTCAACTGGGCAGTTTTCTACGAGGAGAATCGTTTTTTGTTTGCTTGTTTTTTGCGTCGCCATTTTTGCAAGTCATCGTATCGGTTGGAATGACTTTACTAATTTCAACGTTCTGAACTTCCGGTCGCGGTTAGACGCCAGGTTTTCTTTCACCTTCTATTCCACCTTCACGTCACGGGTTCGAACCTCCCTGCTACCACTTTTTTTTTTGCTCAACACCCCCCCCCCCAAAACACCCGGGCAACACTGGGCACCCAGGCTAGTTTAATATAAAGAAACCTTGTATTATTCAATTCGGTTTATTTGAAAAAAAAAAAAAAAAAACCTCATCGCGCTTCAATTGCCATGTATGGAAAATTTGAAGAAATTTAAACAGAAAAGGACACAGTAGTTGAGCATCAAAATTAATCTTGAATTGTTGATGCATTTATTATCCTACTTGGAAATTTGTTCCAAGCTTCAGGGATTCCGATTTCGAAATCTCTTGCCTTAAAATCAACAGTGAAATAGTTTCTTGTATCCACACAGACTTAAGTCACGACATGCCTTCAACCGTGTCAAGCTCGCAACTCAAAACTACCCTCCACTGCCGCAAACCGAAGACTGTCCGTAAACTGTTCCTAACTGCTGCAAAATTGTTTAACATTCCTCGAAGTTCCCTGCAAATTAACTCTAAATATGTCAAAATTCGTGTGCGTTTTTGCTGCTAAATGACTTTCGTCGGCGTTCGATTCGTAGGAAAATCATGTTTAATTTTCGATCGGGTCACGGGTAGTCTAGTATATATATATATTACTTTTAATTTGTTTTTACATGAGCAGTAATGTGTTTCTACACAGTCATGAGCAGGTTTCGATCTTCCAGGGACCTCTTCAGGCAATCATGCTTATATGGAAAGGAAACAGTAATGAATCATTACTGCTCTAGTTACTAAATACTAGAAGACCGAAACATGGTCATGACTGTGTAGCAACACATTGCTTATGTAAAGACAAATTAAAAGTATACCCTGCTCTCTGTATCGAACACTCCTGTATTAGCTTCGTCATATTTTACTGGTTACCTTACCTCTGGAAAATAACCCCAAATTATATATATGTATATATATTATTCTATTTAGGTAAAAAAAAAAATAAATAAATAAAAAAAAATAAATAAATACCATAAGTCGCTATAATAAATCTACTTATATCAATTTATTTTTTGAGGACTTTTTTTTTCATGTTTGAGTGATCCGTCCGTGATTTTTCATTTTAATATACTTTCATAGAAATGTTTCTGTTATGTAAAAGAAAAACAACAAAAAAACAACAACCCTGTTTTCTTTACGTCCCAAGTCTCGCGCTCATACATGAATTCCATAGCTAATATAACATACTGACTCAACGGGTCACGGGTAGTCTAGTGCATATATTTTAAATTCCTAACACTTTTTTCGGTGGGGATGTTAATAGTATCACATTAGCAAGCTGGCATTTTACAAATTTGCATACTGCGCTATCAACACATTGTAATATATGACATCGAAACGTTATTGCCAATTGATTGAAATCGCTTATCCAAACGAAGGGGAGGAGTGGAAAGGTATCCCATATTAGATTACAATGTCATTGGCGACAGGAAGGAGAATTGGAGTTAGTCCTTTCTATACCTTCAAGTATTATTAGTAATCAAAACTAAAATTGCTGATAGGATTAAGTATGAAAATTGATGAAATCGATTCAAATAAAATTTGTTTTTAAACACGAACTAATATAAATATATAAACTTGAAAAAATTGTTTGCAAGATGATTTTATGAAAGTCACTTTTTTTTGTTTAGGTTGTATGTTTAATATTTTGTAAATTCTTTTTTTGTCGCTATTGATTAATTTGAATAAACTAAATTAGTTTGTATTTTTCCAAGATATTCAACACGAACTTTACTAAAGTTTATTTTTTTATTTTTACTTTGGTTGGTTGTTTTCGTTTGACGGCATATCAACCATATTTGGGTTATTTAATGCTAAATTCAGTAATTTTGATAAAAGATTTACGTTTCGAGTTGTTTAGATGTTCAAATATTTAGTCATTCTGTTTGGTTTTATAGAAGAAAATTGTTTTGGTAGTTTTATGAAAGAAAATACGATTTTGGACTTTGTATATTCCAAAAATCACTTAATATAGTAGTTTTATTTCTATTAAGTCAAATGTTATGAGGAAGCGAATACGTTGTGTATATTTAATAAAAGATAATTTGAACTCCCGAGATCAAAATCAGCCTTGGAATGACTACGGTTTACCATTAAATCGTACAGAAAATTGAAAAAAAAAATACTTGATCAATTTACTTGATTTTTGGAATATATTTTCGTTCAGTTATTGATGCTTACAAAGATTTTTCCGTATTTTTGTTTTAAATTAGATTGAACTTGCACCGAAAAAGGGAAAAAGGCAAGGATGATTTTTGGTGCAAGTTCAGAGTTCACCACACACATGTGGTCAAAAATGTATAAAAATGATACTAAAATACAGGTATACTATTTAAAAGGTGTCTGTCCCCCCAATTCTATTAAAAAAAATGCGAATTCATATGAACTACCCTATGATTTAACCCTAGCAACACTATGTACATATAAATATTGGTGATTTTCTAGAATAACCGAAGGAAAAAGTTAAAATTAATATACAACAAATAACTTTAATATAAGATAACATAAAATCTTATAGACTATCTTATCTAGCCTTTGGTAATATTTATTTACGCTTTTGCTTTGTTGGCTATTCTGGAAAAAAAATCACGTAAGTATTTTTATGTATACAGCATGGAACGTTGTCGCCCTAAAGAAAACACTACAGCTTTATTTTAAAACTTTTACTGACGAAATCAATTCAGTTAAGTTGATTATGTAATAGAACTGACATCTATTCAGTGTAGCCGCCTTCAGGTTCAATCACCGCCTTGATACGGGTCTGGAACTGGGAACATGTCTTTTCCACAAGCGTCGGTGAGATCTCGGCGGATGGCAGCAATCAGGTCGGCTTTGGTGCTGTGGGAGGTCATGTTGGTGGTGTTCTCAACGCATGACCAAACGAAGTAGTCCAGCGGGTTCAGATCGGGAGAGGAGGGAGGCCAGTGAGTCATAGCACTCCTGAAGCCAAGTTTAGGTCTCTTTCGACTTGTGGGCCGGCACAGAGTCCTGTTGCTCCACCTAATCTATTTTAACTTTGGCGGAGACAAGTAGTTTTCGAGATATGACATGCATTATGCACTGTAATTCACTGTTCTACGCACGCGTGATAAAAGAGTGTACTTCTCTCCGCACGACACTGCCAGCCACTCCCAATTTTTTTTTTGTTTATGTTGTCAGCATACCCACCCGCAAAGACTATATCAAGGTTGAGCTTGGAGCAAATACTTGGACAGCCCTCCCTCCTCTCACAAAATGGGGGCGTCTATTCCAAAGACGTTAACTATAAGACGTTAGGGATCGGCCACCAACAGCAACTGTAGTTTAATGTTTTACGAGGAGGGGTGCATGCTTCTACCGGTTAACCCCCCTCCACACTTTTAAATTTCTGAGACATCGGTCTGAATTTTAGTGATTGGATTACTATACTTTATAAAAAGTAAGTATATGCCACAGACGTCGCTATGGTTTGCTTAATATACGTTAGTTAAATATTTTTGTATGTAGCATAGTGGTTCAGGTGCAACGCACTTGCCGTGTGCAAGCTACTCTGGTTTAAGTCCTGAGTTCGTATATGTTCTACTGATAAGCCCAAAATAGGCGAAACCCTAGGATTTCCGATCTATGGCTTTCATGGTTTGTGTGAGCTGCGGCGTTGTTTGATTGCGGAAATAAATATATTATTTCACAAAAAATCTGATTAAATATATCATTAAGTAGGTGACCTCATTTATTTAGAGCGGGTGGAAAGCTATAAATTCGAGCGCATATCAATATGATCAGTGCAGACATGGAGTCAAATTCCCATGTTATCGGGCCTTTCACGCCCATCTGATTGATTGACTATCCTGGTGGCATGCGTGTTTGAACGCCGTCAGCAGGTTTTCCTATGTCGTCGTCACTTGATATTCTCGGTTCCATTTCAAATAGGCTCAACTCTCTTAAATTTATACCTCGCTTAATATCCATTTCAACAAGCGTCCGTTCAAAAAACATTTCACACGGGTCATTACAAGTGGTTTTCCACTGGTAAAAAAAAAAAAAAAGCAAAGAAAAAAAAAAAAACAAGCGGTGTTCCATGAAGTCTAAATAACAGCAAAATCGCACCCCTTTACGCTTAATCTCTCGAGACGCCTTACTCCCAACCTAGGCTGCCTCAAATGTAATCCTACATTATAGAAGACCATTACGCTTTATTGACAATATACCAGGTTACGTATGATCAAAAGTTTTTAAAAAATCTTCATATCTAGTGATCTCTTATTTTCAACAACCATTGCGACTCGTTTTGTATTCTCTCAACAGCCGTTTAGCATTGAATTTTTGCTTTAAGACTGATAAGCATTTCCTATTTGCGTTTCTGCTCCGTGAAACAGCCCATACAAGAGGCAGTCACGATGCCCACCATCGATAGTACAAACATTCAGATGGGATATATCTTCTATCTATTAGTACATAAAAGAAACTGTGCGAATTCGTTCCCTATAGACTCTGAAACGGATAGGCTAATTTTTTTAAAGTTTCACACGAAGGTATTTAATGGGTCTGGGAGTGTTCTTACGTAGGTTTTGTGTTCGAATGCCTTCGATAAGTATCGAAAATCAATAATCGGAAAAAAAAACCTCTGATAAAATGAAGTTAGATTTTGACCAAAGTTAACACTTTTATACAACCTAACATCACAAGTGTATTTGAGAAGTTTTATTACCACACAAGCAGGGAGGTCCAGCCTATAAAACTTGATTCTTTTATAAAACATAAGGTGCGGTAAACAAATGTTTCTTATTAGAGCACAATTAACCCATGATACTTGACTTCTGTATTTTAAACTTCAAGTAAAGCCATTATTTACAGACCTATTTCTATCTATATAAAATAAACTGGACTCGAAATTACTTTATGTGCCTGGCAGTGTTCTTCGATATGTTTTGTATCGGAATGTCTTCGATAAGTATCAATAATCGAAATAATCCGATGAAAGAAAGAACAGGAAATTGACCATGGTTAACACCTTACACAGCCTAACATCACACGTGCATTTGAGAAATTTGATTACAAACAGAAAGGCCTAACGTATAAAATCAACAGTAGGTTCCTTGATATGACTGGGACGCGTTCAAAACGAATGTTTCTGTTTAAAACATAAAGCACAATTAAAGCATGATACTTGATTTGTACATCTTAAACTTGATTTTGTCGACTATCTTAAGCACCAGATTTTTTTAAATAGAGAAAACCTTTCTACGATTTTAATACATTGTAGTCATTACAAAGCTGATTTTGATCCAGATAGTTCGAATCTAGTTGTCTCTTCCTTAATAAGCATAGCGGATCTAAAGGCAACGTTTCGCTTAGTAATACAATTTGATCTTAACTACTTGATCAATTTATGATTTTTGGAATGTAACATTTCGTTCTGTGACGCTTACGTCGTCGTCGTATTATTATTATTTTTTAGAATACTGGATTTGCAGCCCCCCCACACACAAAAAACAAAAAAAAAACAAAGCTAAACCAATAATGAGAATTAGAACAACTGGTAACATTTACCAATGATTTGAGCCCCAAAAATCAACAGATTAGACCATTTCTCTAATGATCCAATCCCTGTTGATTTTGCGGTGGGAGTTTAGTTCTGTGTAGTTCTAGGAGGTCAACCCTCCTAAGCCTTGCCTCCTCTCTGTGAGAAGGGGTTAGTTTATTGCTAATCGCTTGAGGCGCCCTCACCGGGAAATGCCGACGGGATTACCCAGGCACTTTTTTTTGCAGGTCAGAGAGCTCCTCCTCGGGGGGGGGGGTGCTGATTTGTCAATCCCACTTTCCGACCTTGGTATCGGAGTTCTTGGGGGAGGGATGTCACTTAGTTTAAGATGAAAGAAACCAGAATCCTGAGGTTAGAGTTAGGGTTGGGGTTAGGAAGCAAAATTGACAAGAAAACGAAGAAAATGTAAACCGAAAGGTTTGTGGATATGGGGAGGTGGCAGCTCTCGCCGTCAGATCGAGTCGTCGGTTATAGGCAACACAAGCTTTGATTTGATGATAGCAAATCGAATTACTTTTCCATCCGGAAAAAGAGAGGCATTCACTCCGACAGCAAATGATGTTAATTCTTATTGAGGCCATAATAGATGTGTAGGATGGCCGACTTTATAACATTAATTTCAATTTCCCTTCTTTCCGTATCCAACTTTGCGACATTGATTTTTTTTTTTTCAGACAACGTTGGGTTTCTAAAATTTCTAAATTACTAGTTGTTGTAGCTGTTGACGCCGGGCCAAATATAAAAGTTAGAATTTTAAACATTAACTGCATCTCGCACACATGCATACGTTTAGTATAATTTTTATATGTGCTAAAAGAAGCCCTAAATTTCTGACTTCGGGCAATTTGGACGAAGTAATATTAGAATTTTCGTTGAAACTACACCAGAAAACGAAAAATTAATTTTTGTGCCAATTTCCATTAACAACAAGGATATCTATTTAATTGTCATATTAGAAGTACTTAAATATTTGTGGGAACATGATGAGAATTAGCAGCGAACCGGATGTTAACGCATCCACCATAAGAGACAAAATAAAAAATCGTCGTTTGCACATGGTTCCACGCATCGCTTCCGCTTGGGAAGAAAAAAATAAGATAACCACAAAATAATTATCGACCAATGGCAGAGCTCCGCGCCTAAAATAAACACCTCAAATAGCACAGTCACTGGGAACCAGTTTGCCACTATAAAACGGGGGATTTGAGGGAACCAAGAAGGAGGGAGAGGAGATTCGCCCTGCTGCGTCAGTGAACGCACGGACAGATTCTCCCACCCGACCTAAAGAGGTGAAGAGAAGAGAACTCGCCCGCTGCGTCAGTGAACGTATTGACGGATTCTGTCACCAAACCTGAAGAGATATAATGAAGAAGAAAAAGAAATAAGGAACCAGTGAACTGAAGCTGATTACGCTCTCATGTTATGGGCCAAACGCCTTCAATTCTAAACAATACCTAATTCATACAAACCAAAGAAGAGGAGGAGAAAAAGAAGACGAAGACGCCGGGCTGCTAGCTGCTGATGAAAAAGTCACTCGCTTTCCAGTTACAAGCCAGGACACGCATCACCGACAGCAGGATGACCGGCTTAGCCTAACCCTCTCCATCGTCCAAAAGATAAGTTACATTTTACGAACATTCATTCCTTGTCAATTCATACATACCTACAAACATTTTACGAACATTCATTCCTTGTCAATTCATACATACCTACAAACATTTTACGAACATTCATCTCCTTTTTTAAATCACATTCCATCCTACGAACACTTTGCCTCTCCTAATACAAACTGTTAGTAGTAAATAAAATCGGCTCTCAACCTTCAATATTCGTCTGTCTTTAATTATATGGAGTCAGAATCTACACACTTCCAACGTTGTTCATTTCATGTATTCTTGGTTGTGGCCTCTATGGCATCCTTTCCCACCCATATTCCTTTCTATAAATACAGAGACCATATATTACTGCATTATTCAAAAACGAGTTTTCGATCTTTATCGTAAAATCCCACGCCATATTTCTTTGGGAATATGTGACATAGCAAGGGAGGTAACTTCTACTAATGATTGTTAACGCACAATTTATTAAAGTTGACAACAGTTACACGCTTTTTACCTCCCCTTGGAATTTCACCAAAGAAAGGTTTTAATATTTCTACTTTATCGGTTTTTATAATTTTTGGATACATTCATTGCCGTAACATGACAAGTAAAGCCCATTGGTTTGCTTTGTAATTCAATATTAACAATTTTGAGTTTCCTCATAGTATAGTTGCAATTTTTTTATTTCAACGAACAATGAAAAATAAAAAAAATAAACGAAACTTTAAAACTAAATCTCCTTCATTATTTTCTTTATTTTCTATTTTTTAGCGATTATCAAGACCCCTAAAACGTTAAAATGTTGGACATTATTTCTCGTTCTCAGTTAAGACGTTTTACTGAATAAACGCTTCAAAATTAAACCATTAACAACTTAGCCAGCTAGGTAGAAAAAACAAACGGTTTTGCCCTTTTAAAAAACAGTAAATAAGTATAAATATTTTAATATGCGACCCGTTTCATTTTTGAACAGAATAAACGCTTTAAAATAAGTGAATAGTGGATATGACCTAAAACTATATCCGATGGTGAGGCCCCACCTTGCGGGCTTTGGGGAGTGTGGAGCCACCCTTTAATTGCCATTGCTCCCAGGTCCACTCTGACCTGGAGTGGTAGTACCTGTTAGGGTCCCCAATGTAGGTTAAATAGAATCCGACTAAAAAAAAAAAAAAGAAATACCCCATTAAAAAAAATCGTTCCTCAAAATCACTAGATTCAGCATTAAATAACCTGAAAAAGGTTGATATGCCGTAAAACAAAAACCAACCAACCAAAATAAGTGAAACCACTAAAATCGATTTTATTTTTTAAGAACAGCAAGTAAAAAAAATATATTTTTAAAAATATTATGGGGCGGGGGTAATAGTCTCTTAAAAAAATATCTCCTTCAAGAACGATCATAAAATGTGTTTTCAATCGATATTTATTCAATAAGGGACGCGTTTTCCTAAATTCATATAAAACACTTTTTCGTTCAGTTTATACTGCAAAATGCTTGACTTTGGAAGTTCCCTTCCCTGATTGTACTAGAATGTTGAAATTTAATGCAATGCGAACAGGCATCTCGCTGCTCAACCCCCTACAAAATAGTGACCTCTTATGTCCAAGTGATGATATGTCTTGTTTGCGTGAAAAAAAAAAAAAAAAAAAAAAAATCTAACTTCGATCGGTAAATAGAGACTTTTCCATTTCTAATAAATCCAAGGAACCATTAAAATTTTCGGGGTAGGGAAAGGGGGGGGGGTACTTTCAAAATCCATCGTAGGTGGCACGGAATAATGATTCCGCGAGTTCTAGTTGTCTAAAAATGGAACCTTTTGAGTGTCAAAACACGAAGCTTCCACTAACATAACCAGCCCTTAAGTGTTTCCAATATGCCAGAAAAAAAAAAAAAAAACCTCGTTCTTCTTACACCGAATTTGCCGTCTCTAATAAGAGGGTAGTGAGGGTCAAAGTTCAGAAGGGGTCACACAGAGTTTGTTTAGGTTTCGTTCACAATATACCTACCACATTCGGTCTTATTTGTTTAACATTGCTAAGCCCCCTCCCCCTCTCATGCCTTAAGATTCTATTTTGAGAACAGATTGAAAGAGATTCGCGTTTAAAAGGGACAAAAACATTGTTTTATTTGAGAAATCACGATTCTTCCTGTACCAGTCCAGTTTTTAACCCCCCCCCCAAACAAGACATATTGCTATTTGGACGCAAGGGGCTCTATCTAGAGACGTGAGCAGCGAGATGTCTGTTTATATCTAATATATAAAAGGCTATACGTTTGTCTGTCTCCATATTTTCCTCTTCTGAAACTAAAAGTCACAGAGCGGCGCTAGGGGCCTCAAATTATTGGAATTTTAGAGGCCGTTCTTTTATGGGTCTTTAGCCCTTTAAATGTTTGTAAAGGAGGGGGGGTCAAAATTGAAAAAAAAAAGTGATACATTGGATATTCATAGTTTATTTTAAATTTTTAATCATTTCATATGCTTGTCACGTTGGTACAGTGGTAACGTCACCAGCTTTGAATGTTACACTTTCGGTTTCGATTCTAGCTGATGGCACCCCAAGTACTTTTACCATTGAAATTACGACTAATAATCTACACGAAATCGGGACAAATTAAACATATTTAAGCGTATTTTATACCCGATAAAAGGCCACCCCTCCTCGGTTTTTTACATTTAAACTTCTGCATGTTCGTACAGTGAGGAATGTAAGAAACAGGGAAGGGGATGTAAGCGCGCGGATGCGCGTTTGAAAAAAAAAAAGAAAAGAAAAAAAAAAAAAGAAAAGAAAAAAAAGAAAAAAAAAAGAAAAGAAAAAAAGAAAAGAAAAAAAAAGAAAAAAAGAAAAGAAAAAAAGAAAAGAAAAAAAAGAAGAAAAAAAAGAAGAAAAAAAAAGAAAAAAGAAAAAAAAGAAAAAAAAAAAAAAAAAAAAAAAAAAAAGACGATCATGTTAGCGATATAAATTACGGCATGACCGTAACGAGAAATCACGCATAGCGGGAAAATAAAAATAAATGCCGTGGTTATAAAAAAAAAAAAAAAAAAAAAAAAAAAGTCTAGTAATTACTTGTTCTATGTTGCTTGCGACGTACTCTACGACAAAGTGTTTGGTCTACATGTGTAACGTGTGTGACGTTACAGAAATTACAAACTAACAACAGTTCAAGTGAAGAAATTCTAATAGGTTTTCTGGCATCTAAGGACCTCTATAGTGAAGTGAGGAGTTTTTGCTGCATGTCTGGGGGGGGGGTATTTACAATAAGGGGGTAGAATTGCTGCGAGTTCGTCAGAGCACAATACATGATAGTACTTGTAAAACAAACGACGATGGGATTGGAATTTTTTTTTTTTTTTGTTAAACAGTAAAACTCGGCGTTGCTCGGGATCAATTCATAACACTTATTTTTTATGTTTCTTTTTTTTTTTTTAATATTTTATTAAATTCAATTTTTCCATGAGGCTCAAGGCTGTATTGGGATAGAGTATGTGACCTGATGCTAATTGGAATATTTTAAAGCAAGAATAACTCAATTGTAAAACTAGTTACCTCAAGCTGGCAACGTAAGGCTGAGCCAAAATTTTATTTTGACTTTGTTTCTCTAGTGTACGAGTTATTCTTCGAAGCTGTGCCATGATGATAGCTCAAGGGTATAGGGTCAGACTTAAATTTCTCATGATGGTTGCTTTAATAGGGCACCAGAGCCATGCACCAAATTGAGAAAAACTGCAAGCTTAGTTTAGCCATGATTTGTTTTTAAATAGAAATAGACGAGGCATGAAGCCACTTGACATAAGCTACAAAAATTACTTCAAGGTAAAAAATTAGCCAACAATGTTAAACTGATAGATTCGGATATAGAAAACAGCAATTCTTCCCCTTTTGTTGGAAAAATCGCTAATGGAGTGTGAAGACTAAAGGATAAAATAAGGGATACAAGACTTTATTGGCTACAATATGGGTCAAGTAGCGAGTCTCCATGAACAAAACTTGTATAATCCTTAAATCGTCCGGCTTCTACATCACCACAGCGTTTACCTTTACAGCTAGGTCACTATTCAATTAGGCAATTACTTAGGAGCCAGACAGACGAACAGCTGTGTCTGTCGATGTAGAAAATAAAGGGAAATCTGAGGATCATAAAAAAAAATCCACCATTTTTTTTAAATTTTTTACTCGATTTTCACTGCTACGTGGTAGGATATGACGTCATGGACAAGAAGTCCGAATTTAGATGTGGAGAAGAGATGATTCTTTTTTGTTCATCTCGTACGTCACTTATTTCTAATCTTATAAATTCCGTGTTGGAAACGTGTGCTTCAATTGTTGTTTGAAACATTCAGTATCCTCATTTGTACACTGTTCAGAAAAAAAAAAGTCCATCTAACATTTCTGACGTTGTAATAACGACCTCCCAGTTAGCCGTTGTTATTTTTAACAACAGCTCTTCATTCAACTCTGGGTAAAAGTTTAGGGTGAGATTTACCAGTATCACAAGGTAATCAGCATTCCAGAGTCGGCCGTGGGCATTTGTCACAACTCTCGTAAACTGTAGTCAGGAATAGGTCAAGAAGTACAGCTTGCTTATCTTAACGGTCTATAAGGCAGGACGGGAACGTGACCGCCTGTGTAAGGGTATAGAGAAAAACTGTTCACTGTCACTGCATCTGTGTGATCGTGTAATTTAAACTGACAAGCCAAGCTTTGCTTCCGATCAACCAATTTTTATTTGTTATTATGGTATCATGTTATTAGAAATGCAATAACATACTTAGCTATAGTTTATTAAAAAAAAAAAAAAATTAGCCGAGAAGACTAATAAGCAAACATTTTTAAATGAGCTAAGAATATAAATCAGACGAAAATGAAATTTAGACGGATTTTTAAATTTCATACTCTTTGATAAAATAAGATTAAATTGTGGCAGTGGTTTGGGACAAACGGATCAGACAATAGAGGTAAATCTATTTAGAGTTAGTTTAGAGGTAGTTTTAGGGGTGGCAATGAGTTTTGTGGCAACTTACGGACAGTCTTGTGTTTGCGACAGTTGCCAGTTCATAACAGTTGGGAACTCGAAGGTCCTCTAAGAGATATCGGAGAGACTAGAGTCGAAGTTGAGAGTAGATCGGACTGAGAAGAAAATCGTGACCAAATACGTTTTGGGTGATGGGTTCTTTTTTCTATGCTTTGTGAGGGTACCACACAGTTTAACAAATTCACGTTGAATACTCGCGTTGTGTTGCTCTAACCATCACGCAAAATATCAGTGATCAGACCAACGTTTCAATTTTGATAGTATCGCCGTCCCCTTCCAAGTGCTGGGACGTAGGTTGTTTGGTTTGTTGTTTTTGTTTTACGGCATATCAACCTTTTTCAGGTTATTTAATGCCGAATCTAGTTATTTTGAGGAACGATTTTAATGGAGTATATATATATATATTTTTAAGTCAGATTCTATTTAACCCATAGTTGGGACCCTAACAGGTACTACCACTCCAGGTCAGAGTGGACCTGGGAGCAATGGCAATTAAAGGGTGGCTCCACACTCCCCAAAGCCCGCAAGGTGGGGCCTCACCATCGGATATAGTTTTAGGTCATATCCAGGACCGCTGGGACGTAGAACAAAAGAAAATAGGTTCATCGACAGAACAATAAGAATTTGTTCAGAAAGGCACACAAAAGGAAGCTGACATAGGATTGTTGGTCAAGGGGTAGCAGTGAACCGGAAGAAAACGACCGGATATTTTTTTTTAGAGTTAGTTTACGGGGAGGTTTTTATATGTTGGGAACAGTAGAGCTTACTACGGGTGACGACAGCAGATAGAGATACAGTTGTGAGTTGGACAAAGATGGGGAAATGAATAGATTAACCGACGATGAAGATGCGAACCATAGCAAATAGTCGATAGTCTCTCTCACACACTTTGTATTTTTGTGCTTTATTTTATTTATACTTTTGAACCCACACGCGTGCCCCCTGGTCAGCCGCTAATGTGAGAGACGATGACATGGCCAGAAAACGAAGATGAAGATCAGAGACAATATTGGAATCGGCAGTTGTCGAGCGGGGTAGCGTATGGTATTACACCATGATATTTCGGAAATACTTGATACAGTTTGGAGAATTAAAGGCCGAATAAGATTTTAACTCATCCTTACGTTTTCAGGCAGAAGTGTTCAGTTTCAGGATCGACTTATGTTCTTGATATAAACAATTAAAAATACAAACGTTTTGGCTTTTTTTATGGAAATCGCTCCAGACAAGGCATTAAGCCACTTGGATGGATATATACTTTAAAGTAAAAAAAAAAAAAAAAAAAAAAACAACGATAAGTGAAATGGATGAATTCCGACCTCAAAAATATCACTTTTCTGAATGTTTGTGATGAGGGTTATTATTTTTGTTCAGACTCCTGTTCTCATCTCAAGTGTTGATTTTCACAACGTTTCGGTCGATGTAACCTCCGATCTTCTTCAGGTGTATCTTATCGAAATCTGGAAGGTTTTTGTTGAACTCGGGAATCTGGACAGAATTTCTAACGGAACCTTTTATTTACTCCAGGGGAGTAATATGTTCTTGTTCCGTCAGCCATAACTCAATAGAGGTCCTAAGTAATTCGCAATTGGTTTAGTTTGGTTATTTTACGGCATATCAACCCTTTTCGGGTTATTTAATGCCGAATCCCATTATTTTGGAAATAGTAATCATGTTGCATCCAGTTATTTTGTAGTTTTTTTTTAATTCTTTGTATTTTTGATTGCTAGTTTGTAGTGTTTGGTTTAGTTGTTTTATAGTGGATTTTATCATTCCGTCCCGCAGAACATGTGTTTTGCAATGGGAGAAGGAAAAGGGTTACAGTATTAATGTTTGGTACATTTTAAGTTTGGAAACCAGTCAGGAAGTGGGGAGAAATACAAATAGAAAATGGAAAAGAAAAGGGGGGGGGGAAGAGTTTTTTTTGCAGAACATAAATTTTGCAAAAGGAAGTAGCAAAAAAAAAAAAAAAAAGCATCAAATGGTAGGTGCATTTCGTCTCAAGAAATCAATGTCTTCAACAGTAATTCGCAATTTTATTTTTCGATCGCCCACATGGAACAAAACTATGCTACCCCCGTGAAGTAAAGAGCTTCATTCGAAATTCTGTCCAAATTTGAGTTCAACAGAAACAGTCCGGAGTTCGGCTAGATACACCTGAAGAAGGTTGGAGGTTACATCGTTGTGAAAATGACAGATAAGATAGTCGCATGAATATCTAAATAACAGAAAATATTAATTCTTCACCCTTTTTCAAAACCATCGCTCATGGAATACAAGAACTAAAGAAAATAATGGAAGCAAGGCCGAACGTAGTAAACGAAAGGTCCAATTTCTACTCATACTTTACCGAGCTGAAGGAAGAAAACGTTTCGTACGGTTTTATCGTTGCGCATATGTTGTTCATACGTGTTAGGTTTATAATCACGTTGACATGTCGTTAGATCATCGCTGTTAAGCTACTCTGAACCTGGATGACCATTCGGGAATACCGTATTTGCTCTCCGCTTATATTGGTACTGTTTCCATCTGTCCTGGTTTTCTACTTGCCACTGGAATCAACGAGTGCTGATTCAAGGTAGGTGTGGTTCACAATTACACACGCAAGTAATCTCACAGTGGGTATCCATTGTCTCTAAAGACTGAACGGAGGTTATGATATTTGTAGGTGTGCCACACTAAACATCTGCGGACACTTAAACGAGTTTGAAGTTCTTTAATTGCAACAGGATTGAGAAGTTTTTTAAAGTTTAAAAAAAAAAAAAATAAAAATTCTCTCCCACTGCAAGAACTGACCCCAGCGCCGGAAAGTGGGATTGCGAAGTCAGCCCCCCCCCCGAGGAAGGGCACTTTGAACTGCAAAAGTGTCTGGGCAGCCCGGTCGGCATTCCCTGGTGAGAGCACCTCAGGCGATTAGCCTGAAACTAACCCATTCTCAAAGAGAGAAGGCAAAGCCTTTGAAGGTGGACCTCATAGAACTGCACAGAACACCGCAAAATCAACATGGACCGGATCATTTCAGAAATGGCCTAATCTGTTGATTTGAAGCAGATCATTTTTATCTTAATATTTTGGAGCGGAATAGAACACTTGCATACAAATTCTTCAGTTCAATGCGAAGGACTTACTTATATTTTTTCTATCTAGGTTCGCGCTAGTCTTGTGTAACAGTATGACGGCTGTATGCAAATGCCGCGCTGTGCGCGAAGTGACGTCACGGTAAGGAAAAAGAAAAAGACTATAAAAATAACGCGTGTACACACCGACGGTTACGTTAGAGGGGGCCGAAGTCAGACAGAAGGAGCACGATCACGTTTTATTCGGGAAAGTGGCCGGAAATAAATGTTACATCGGAAAACAAGCGGGTCGAGTTATTACTTGTTCTGTTCTTTGCGACAGAGTTTACAACGTGTTGGGTCTACGTATGTAAATGTTTGTGTAATGTCAACCTTGGAACCTATGGCACCATGTTAATTTAACTTTATCCGCTGCAATATTAAATGTACTCTTATTAAACAGAGAATTCCATTGGAGATTAGATATATAAGCATTTTGTGTATATCTATGCGAGTTCGTTCCCTATGGACTCTGAAACGGCTGAGCTAATGCTTTTTTATTTTGAAATATCACAGATGCCTGGCAGTGTCCTTTGGTTTTGTATCGGAATGCCTCCGATTAGTATCGAAAATCGTTAATCGAAAAATCCGATTAAGGAACAGTCCGATTTTGACGAAAGTTAACATCCTTATAGAGCCTAAAATAATAAATGCATTTGAGAAGTTTTATCACCGCACAAGCAGAATGGTCCGGCGTATAAAAACAGTAGTTTGTTTGATAAGACAAAGGAGCGTTCGAAATGAATGGTTCGGTTTAGAGCACAATTGAACAACGATACTTGACTCTTGCATTTTAAACTTTAAGCCATTAAAAATAATTTGATAAAATCGACACTAGATTCTCTGCAGTGCCATGTAGATTACAAAGTATTGTGGACGAAGTCATTGCAGAGAGTCATCTGAAGGTTCTCTCTGCTGCACTAGGTGTATCAGAAGTTTTGGGGAATTTTAGACACCTCTAACACAAAACTGCGAATAAAATATAAAACACTCGTAATTTCTCGCTTTAAAGTGGGTTGTTTATTTTCTTTATGGAATATACTTCCAACATAATAGAAATATTTTTTAAACAGTGTTTACAAAGTGCCGGCGCGCCTTCATGCAGCCATTTTTTTACGTAATGAAATCAATTGAATTTTACGAGTTAAATATTTTTCAATTTTTAAACTTTAAAAAATCTATCAAATTTTTCTATTGGTTCAACTTTTTCGATATTTTCAGGGTCAATGCGAAATTTTATGATCTTTCCAATAAACCAAATATAATATTTTAGACAAACGTTTTTTTTTTAAATTCATCCACCCCATTTTGAAATGTCTATTAAAATTTTAATAATTTATGATCAATAAATAAAATATTCTAAAAAAAAAAAAAAAAAAGTAGTGTTTTTTTGGAAATTTATCTAAAGTCCAAAGTGTAGAACCTTTTTTATATTTTTTTTAAACTACGTTGATTTATTACTTTTTTTTTTAAGTGGAAGCTTATGCTATGCTTATAATGTCAAGTAAATATCGGACGTTCACGATAATTTTTTCTATTTCATTCAAGATTTTCTTTTTGTAGATATTAAAAAAAAAAAAAAAATCACTCGATAAAGTATTAAAATATATCAATCAAAAACTCGTGTATTTCATTAAGAGAATAAAATAAAATAAATCGGTCGACTTTTTTTTGTTGTTTAATGGCAAAAACTTACAAGTGAATGTGTTGAGTTTTTAATTACGGAGGCACCAAAATACTAATTTTGGTTTACAGCACGCAATAAAGAGATTAATTATGTCCCTTTAAAGCCACGGGAATATGAAGATTTGTCTCCCTTTATTTGAACAGTTAAAAAAAAATCTTGAGTTCGCGTTTTTTTTTTTTTTTTTTTTTTTAAAATCCTTGTTTTAAAAAGTATTTTATTTAAAAAGGACGTGGAATATGAGTATAAATATGGATAAAGTCTAAATGAACAATTGAAGTACTCATCGAATAGTAGTTTTTATATGCAAGTGATTTTTTGGAATTTATATTTTTTTATAATCGAAGTAAGTAAAATGTCGTTGATTTTCTTTAAATCTTTTTTTTTAAACAAAACCGATTAAAACAAACAAAACAAATATTGCATAATTTGCTATTAAACCCGTTGTTTTTTTTTAAATTCTGGTCTTTGCTCCTTTAATTAAAAAAAAAAAGGAGGGGTTGAATTACATTTTTCAAGAAGTTATAAGCTTCGAAAGTCAGTAAGTCTAAATATTCCAGTGTTTACCACGAATTTTTACTGACGAGTTGACACTGCTACCGCTGCACTGTAGTGAGTCCCCGCCTAGAGCACGTAATCATTAGATTTGATTGGAAAAAAAGGCAATTTCACCGATTTCGATGACAAAAGTATTGGAAGTAATACTCGTTCCTCATTCAATCCCAGGTAACATCAGGTCTCCCTGCTAGTATATTCTTGTTCGCCCGTCGAAACGAAGACCATCTGATCATCGGTGAGTATGGATATGGAATCATAGATGTCGAGGGCTTCAAAACATGTCCTCTGTCGTTCTCTGCAGTAACCTTCCGGTAACTTATATTTGCAGGCAACGTCATGAACATTTGGCTCTATCTAAAGCTGTCTGACAGACAGCTTTTAGATAGACTTGTATATAGCATACACAATTAACTCACCCTCTTTGCAATAACTTACATTGGAATCCATTTCAAACAGTATATTATGTGTCACGTTGATTTTTTTGTTGACATTCCACCATTAAATAAGCGGTAAATTTAGCCACGAGTTTGAGATTAAAAAAAAATCTCATTTTTATGTGTTTTTCTGTGTTTATTCTCAACGTTGTCAAGTAAATAAACTGCTTACTTAATGGGTATACCCTAACCCAATACCCACACAAACGAAAGTGTTAAAAAAAAAAGAAAAAATTTAAAGTATACAAAGTGCAAATTTTCTTATATATTCAGTAAGTTTATAGTAGATTTTAAATTTATTGCATTTATACTTTTTTTTTTTCGGTTGCTTTGCGTCTGTTACTTTTCTAGGCTTAATCCGGTGACTGCCGGTCTAACCCTAACAATTTATGCAAAAGTCCGAGGATCCGTGTCTAACTAGAGTACCAAACTTTTATACCTAACTAGCATTTCAGCCCGGCGTTGCCCGGGTGTTTGGAGGTGTGTGTTGAGAGAACAGAAAATGGTAGTAGGAAGGTAGGCTCGAACCCGTACCGCGAAGGAAGAAAAGAGCGGGGAAAACGTGACGTATTTGCTGTTACGACCACCGCCAAACCGGAAGTGACAGATTTAAATTAAGGTTAGACAATCGAAAAGAGGGGATGACTTTCGAAAAATTGTTGGAGTTTGGTAGAGTTCAAGGTCAAATCGTTGAACTTTGACCCCCTTAACAGGCAAATTTCTGGCCGAAAACCGATCAGAGATTTTCCCAAATCTCAGTACCCTGTATATTAAATTTTGAGTCTGTAGACTTAAAATTGACAGTTATTGCGCACGCACGCACACACTTTTATAGATAGATATGAAGCTAATTGAATTAAAATTATTTCATAACTCCTCGTGCAATGCTGAGAAACGGGTCCTGCTAGTATATGTATATCAACAAAAAACGCAGCACCAGACCTAATATACCATCAGAAATAAACGCCGATATCAAGTATACAAAAAGTTTACTATAATCGTTGCTTGACGCAAACATTGGTTGCTTGGTTTTAATCTCTATACTATAAAGTAGAGTTTTCTTCCTCGCTCTGGCATTGATATTAATTGTTTTCTTACGAAAGCTCTGACACAAGGTCGCTTTTAATGTGTGAGAAAGCGCCCCCCCCCCAAAAGGGCACTATTTCCCCTACATTGATAGAAGACAAAAGTGTAACATCAGAACAGATATTACACTCGGATCTCAGCCCGAAGATCAAATCCTACCTTTCCTATTTAAAACTCATCAAAACGAACTTCATATACTCTCTCATAAATATACAAATGTGCGAACGGCTACATGAAGGTTAACGAATATTTTTCATATTCATTAAAAAAGTGTTAATAAATTATTCATTAAAAAAGTGTTAATAAATTATTCATTAAAAAAGTGTTAATAAATTACTTATTTTTCATAGTTTCTACTTAGATGATTGGTTTCATGTAACTATTAGATTGAATTTATTACATAGTTTCTACATGCTGCATAACTGCAGTGTGTGCGAAAAGTTCTGAATATTTGGTCTACAGAGTTGAAACTTGATATATAGAGTATTTAGACATGTAGCACACTTTCAATTTGATTTTAAGCCGGCAAAAAAAAAAAAAAAAGTACTAAGTGGTCAAAATTGAAAAAAAAAAAAAACAAAAAAAAAAACAAAAAAAAACAAATAGAAAACAAAAAAAAACGACAAAAAACAACAACAAAAAAAAAAAAAAAAAAAAAAAAAAAAAAAAAAAGTGGATCTTGGCAAAATAAGTCGACTAAACATGTTTACATGCACAAATCTACATTCCTAGGTTAAACGTCTTTTTTTTTAAAACTATTTATATGGTTGTGCCAGAGGTTAAGAAAGGAGCCTGGGGAGCTGTATGTTTGGATTTCGATTCCACTAGCTGATGCCACTCAAGTTAGCTCTACTATATAATCATGTTATCTGAATTCATTGTTTTCAATAAGTTTTAAAATAAATCTGCAGTATTGTTTTATTTTGGGCGACAAATTTATCGTTCTACCCTGTATATCCAAGATATCCAGCGAAAACGGACCAACAGAAAAATTAAGTTAGGTCACCTATTTCTATGGCGCACACATCCTCGTTTCTCGACCAACTTTCTTGCGGATTCGTGTCACGGCCTTCAAGATGTCGACCAGAAAAGAATCGCACACTAATTACCGTTTTGACCCTATGAAACCCCATCTCTAAACGATTCAGTTTAATTGTATTATCAACAATATCTCTTTACAAGAGAGGCTGACACTCGGGCAGCATTCAGCCTCATCCTTTCGTATAAACAAACATCCGTAATTGCATAATCTGTCGACCTTGAAAGCACAATGCATAAACGCCTGTTAACCCACATCTTCAACCAAAACAAATCCCTGTGATAACGCCTTAAAAAAGACGCGATAAATAAAGCTTGAAACAATAGAAAAAAAAAAATGGCACGTGTGTTCCACATTCGAAATAAACGAAGCTTCGGTTTCTGATGTCAGTTTTTGTAAAAAGTCTTATAATCATTTATTTCTTATTTCAAGCGGGAATCTGATATTTTGAACACAATTCGTTCACAGCCTATTTTTATAGATTAGAATGTAACAGAGCGCGTGGGAAAATATCAGCAAGCGCTGTAGGATAGCTGGCTTGCGAAGATATCAGCAGTAGTAGCCGAAAGAAACATGCAAATTAGGAAGTAAAGGGGGGGTAGGATTTTCCTGCTTGTCGGCAAAGTCGGAACTATTCACGTCGAGGGAGGCACAAGTGCTAGAAATTTATCAGAGCTCATTTTATTGGAGTATTTGGAAAACAGACACAGGGATGCAACATTGCGGCGATGAGACAGGTGTTGGAGCTGGATAGACAGTGTGGGACCTATCAAGTTAGAAACTTTGTAGTTGCACTCCAAGAGCGACAGACTTATTCGTGCATCAGCCCAGATGTGGCAACAGCACTCCATATATGAACGAATAATGGCTTAAAGTTTTCTAGTTCAGTAGATGGAAGCTACCTTTTTTTTTTTTTTTTGCAGACTTGGAATATTGCATTATGATGTTAAGCTGTCCGGTCCTGAGATCCGACGACACATGGACTTAACGTAACACATACACACTTGAATGCCTACTGGAGAGAACTTGAATACTTACTAGACACCACCCTTGAACATGCTGTTTATTTTATACGCCGTGCCATTCTGCTTGTGCAGTGATAAAATTTCTTAACTGCACTTTTGGTTTTTGGTGAAAATCGGAATGTTCCTTCTTTAATCAGATTTTTTTTGTTTATCGAAGGCATTCCGAATGAAAACCCATCTCAGAACACTCCCCAGATACAAAGTGCATTCGTGTAAAATTTAAAAATTGGCCTAGCCGTTTCGGAGTCTATAGGGAACAAACTTACAAAGTGTCATTAATATATATATATATATATATATATATATATATAACTACTTCATTTACTCACATAAATTAATATAAAAAGTAAAAATTTATTCGTAACCTTTAAGTATTTACTTCAAAAGTGCTCAATACGTACGTATAGCTAGTAAGTAATATATATATACACACACACACAAGCAGGGAGATATGACGTTTTCCGGGATTAAATGATGATCACTTTCCTATATTTTTATTGTCACCGAAATCTGAAAACGCCTATTTTGCAACCAAATCAATTTATTCGGTGCTCTAGTCATGGACCCACCGCATTGCATCGGGAGAAAGCTTCGCATGGATCTTCGCACTGACTTAGGGTACAATATATTGTAGTTTTCATTGAACTGTAGAGAATCTACTGTTGATTTTAGAAAAAAATAACATATATAATGGCTTGAATTAAAGTTTTAATTGCAAAAAATCAAATATGGTTCAACTGTGCTCTACACAGAAACATTCATTTCAACACGCCCTTGTCATATCAAAAAACCTACTGTTGATTTTATATGCTGAGCTTTTCAGCTTGTGTGGTAATAAAACTTTTCAAATGCGCTTGTGATGTTAGGCTGTATAATGCGTTAACTTTAGTCAAAATCGTCTGTTCGGCAGATATGAAAAAGTGCACTAAACTTGCATTTTTTTAAAGGTAAGGTTTAAAGTACGCATTCATGTAGACATGCTTTAAACGATACAGACAAACGACATACCACCGTCACTATCTACGTCAGATATCTTGACACTGGAATGTTCATTGGTACAGCTATTCATAAATAGAACGCTGATGAAGAGATCGATAAAGATGATCCACACACGAAGACGATGCGTAAAGGTCACGTGGGGGGGGTCGTGGGAGAGAGACGGGTGGTGGGGAGGTGGAGGGTTAATCAATTAATTCGCGTTTGTCATTCGGAATTACAAATTAGTCAGACGGAAAAGCAGGAAACCAAACTTTTTTTTCCCCCTTTTCCGAGAAGACTTTCTTCGCTAATTTAAAAGTCGAAAACTGAACGAAAAAGCTTTTTCTTCATCTCATCCTTCATCATTTCCAACACATTTTCATTCATTTCATCACTCATCTATTTCTTTTACATCTTCAGCATCTTATTTTTATCCGTCTATTTCATTTCATTGTTTATTCTTTGTATTCTTCATCTTTTTCCTTTCCCTATCTCATCTCCCGTTTCTTTCTGCCCCGTTTTATTTCTTTTAGCTTCCTCATTACCTTTTCTTCTGTATCCCGTCCCCCCTTGTGGTTTCTTCCTTTTGATGTAGCATTGATATATATATATATATATATATATATATATATATATATATATATATATCGAGACAACGCCGAGAACCTGGTCGATTATTATTAGTAAAAAAAATTTTTTTTGCAAAATGTGGATTTACAACTTTGGATGTAAAGTCAAGAATTTAACTCGAATAGAATTAAAAAGTCGTTTTAAGAATTTTAAAGTAGATTGGAATTTGAAGTTAACAAGGTTTTAGCTTACGTGAACGACACGTGATTTGGTCTGCCTTGCTGATGTAAAAGTTAGAGATCATACTGATGAGTTTGCCAGAAACGCCTTAGTAAACAGGCGTGTGGACGACCTCGTTGGAAGCAGAAAGAGGAAAAACTGAAAATGTAGAAAGATATTCAGCGTGCCAAACTGACAAGGAAATCCATAGGACGAATAAAATCTGTAAAATATAACGCGTTTTTCTGACGTTTGAACAAATAAACTATGTGGTTCTTTTGGTCAGAGACAAGCAGACATGGTTATCGTTTGATTGTAAAAAAAAAAAAAGAAAAAAAAAAGCAGTTTAAAAGTTTGTGTCACGTTTATTAACTACGTGTATTCGTGAAAAAGCGGCTGCACACACAACGAACATTTTATATACATTAACCAATAAGCCATTTTAACCACAAGACGTCGCTGTGTTAGCATAATGGTCGAGCAGACGCAATAAATTATCTGTGCATCTAATTATCTGTTTATCTATCGATGCATCTATTTATCTGGTTATCTATCTAGTGATAAGTGTACAGAGATTTGAAGCCATGTTTTGACAGTTTGTCAAACATGTCAAACTGACCTGGTCAAGTTTGCACCGTAAAGTATCCGAACTGGTGACCGGACGTGACGTGTCACAGCTTTCGGTTTATTCAAACATCTTTGAGATGCCAAGAGGGACAGATGGCTAAAATGGGTCCTCGTATGAGGGGGGGGGAGAAGTCTCAAAATGGAGACAGAAGAACCACCTCAAGCCAAGATCGTCGATCACTCCTCTGCTATGACGAATACCTGGGAGTGAAATAAATACAGAAAATCTCAAATTGTCTTGGGTCCTTTTTTGAGTGTTCCTTTTAACAGATTCCAGCTCTCATAAGGACGGTTGACGAAGCTCCCAGAAGAAACAAACAGCAGAAACAGGTATGTCGTTAATGTATATGTCATGTTATATGTTCTGACACGCACGCACCAACATCACTAGATGAGACGAATCACGGGCCGTAAAACAGACATTTAGGATACAAGAACAATGTTACACAACGTACATACATTTGGTTGGTTGGTTGTTTTTGTTTTACGGCATATCAACCTTTTTCAGGTTATTTAATGCCGAATCTAGTTATTTTGAGGAACGATTTTTAATGGAGTATATATGTATTTTTTTAAGTCAGATTCTATTCAAGCCATAGTTGGGACCCTAACAGGTACTACCACTCCGGGTCAGAGTGGACCTGGGAGCAATGGCAATTAAAGGGTGGCTCCACACTCCTCAAAGCCCGCAAGCTGGGGCCTCACCATCGGATATAGTTTTAGGTCATATCCGGGACCCATACATATGGTCTATATATGAAAATAGACATCAAGCAGTGCCACGTATATACATTCAACACCACGATTCAACTATAAACACACGCCCGTTTAGTTAGTACTGTATATACACTGTCATATAGACCCCTCCCCATGCAACAACTGCATATATAACGTTAAAGGGAATAAACCATTTCCAGATACGAGTTTCAGCGTTCAAGTCTAAATATTTGCGTGAATGATAAAGACTAGGAAATCTTAAAACGGAAATATTTTTGCCACATAATGGGAGGTGTCACGCAGCATTCTTAACGCTCTGCTCAAGTTTGAACCACCATTTCCAATCTCATTAGCAAACATAAAAAAAAAAGAGTCTTCATAATACCAAACCAACATGTACCTGTATACGTCTCACGGTTCCGTAGAACTTGTCGGCCAGTTTCTGATCGTTCTCGTTTGTTCCCGTACAGATTAGATGACGTTTTGTAATGTTTTACATTTAAAACAAAGGGAGATAATTGGACACAGTGAATGATGTCAACTAATCAACAGGAGTCCTACAAGTTCATATTTCTTAATCTTCTGCAATAATAAGCTGTATTATAATCAAGTATCAAAACAGCGATTGGATGAAGACCACTAGACAGAGTTAGAAGAGCTGTAACAAAAGAAGCAGCGTGTAGACAAGACAATTCTGAAAAAAACGATGCCATAATAGCATTTTATTATTGGTGGACCCAATAGTCAAAATAATCTTGCATTTTTATACCTCAGAGGATTTTATATTTTTCAACGATGTGTTGTCTGCATGTCGAAATTGCAGTGGAAGAACTTCCCGAAAGTCTCGTCTATTTTTTTTTTTATCTTTCCTTAGTACTAGTTTGTTGCATTCATTTATGACATGGTTTACTGTTTCGTCCCTTTGTCCAACGAATCTAGATTTATTATTTTTGATCGTTTATCTTTGCTTTTATATAATTCGTTCTGATCGTTTTTTTTTTTTTTTTTTTTTTTTTTTTTGCGGTTGTCAGAGTTTCCCTATAGACAGAAGTAAAAAAGATCAATTCGTATCAGGACATCAGATTTCCCCATGAAATGTAAAATCCGTTTAAATTTCCCCCCAAAATTAATTTCACAAATGCATTAACGTTTCTTTAGAGACGAGTAAGATTTATTTATTTTTTTTTATTTTATTTATTTATTTATTTTTTATTTTATTTATTTATTTATTTTTTATTTTATTTATTTATTTATTTTTTTTTTTAATTTTATTTTATTTATTTATTTATTTTTACACACACCGGAATTCTAACCGTATTTGGACAACACGATTCGTCTTTGTACATTTTTAGAGCACTTAAATTAAGAAAAAAATGTGATGTTTGCAAAAAAGTTATTTTTATTCTTAAAAATACAACAAAACAAAAACAAACAGGATTGAAACATATGTTTTATAGTCGAAGGGAAAATTGCCAATAGCATCTTTTAATGAGATTACAATGGAATCCAGATTTTCATAGTTGGGGGGAAAACACTCGCACTAACAATTTAATTAAAAAAACAAAAAAAAAAAAAAACAACAAAAACCCCTAAAACATTGGAATTGTGTGGACCTATTAATGTCGCTACTACGGCACCAAAGTAAAACACGCTAAAGATTAGAAATATTTTTAAAAGTACTTACGGATGCTGCGATTTTATTACTCCGTTTAAGATTCGAACCAGAGACCCTAGAATTAGAAGATAACAATGCTAAGCTATTTAAAAATTTTGAAAAAAAACAAAAAAAACAAACAAAAAAAAAACAAACATAATCAAAGTTGAGATCAATTTTACTACAGAAAACTCATGAGAAATTTTAATATCTCGACGTATATGCCCCGTCCCCCCCAAAAAACCCGTCAAGCAGCAAAATCCCACCCCATTCACTGTAGAAGTGCCAAGCTACTGAAAAGTATTAATAGCTGCTTTCCTCGGATTGTTAGACTTGGGAATTCTCTTCCTGGTTTCTCCTTCCCTGATTGTATGGACTTGCAGAAGTTTAAATGTAATGTAAAAAAAGGCTATATGTCTATATTTTCAAACTCTTACGAAACTAAAGTCGCAGAGCAGCGCTAAAAGCTTCAAAGGATTGAATTTGTTATGGACCGTTCTTTTATGGGTCTTGAGCTGGTTAAAAGTTTAATGGGTCAAAAATGGGTAAAAATTAAAAATCATTATACATTTTGTACATTCATCTTAGTTTTTTTTAATCAGTTTATATGCGTGTCATGTTAGTGCAGTGGTAACGTCACCAGCTACAGTTTTGATTTCGGTTTCGATTCTAGTCGGACACCCAAATACTTTTAATTTTAAAATCACGACTATAATATACATTGAAATCTGGACAAATTAAAATATATTTAAGCGTATTTTACGACCGAGCAAAACCGCCCCCCTCCCGCTTGTGTAATGTAAACAGACATCTCACCCATCTAAAATAGTTCCCTGTTAGACATGATCCCAAATAGTAACCTCTTACGTCCAAGTGGCAATACACCATGTTTGTTTAAATAATTAAAAAACACGACACGACACAGGACTTTTTCAAATAAACGAAACATTTTTTTCATATCCATTTTTTCGGCTTTATAAGATTTTAAGGTGATACATATTTTTCATTGAGATCTAATCAGGTTTCCTAAGAGCGTAGACTTCTTCCGGTCTTATTGAAGAAACTGCTTTTTTTTTTTTTAAACGTTATCTGGTTTCTTAACGAATTTTCAAATAATCGAAGTTATTTGGTACGCAATCATTCAATCTAAAAGAATTATTACATACATGTGTTACCTATCAACACGTCTTTACACTATGGAATTTTTGCAGATACAGTAATCCAAGAAAATCCTTGAATGAGGAAACAAGCCAACGTAATTAACAAACGCTAACCTGTCACAATTTTAAATAGAAAAATAATATAATTACATGAACCCAAACGGAATAAAAAATATGGTAGATACCCAATAAACTGATACCCCGCACAAAAATTTAATAACTCATGCATGTGGCGATACAAGCCTCGGCTGGTACCATATGACACTGTTGTGAAGAATCAAGGAAGAAAGGCTAAAAAGAGAAAGCACCGACCAGACCTCCACTAAAAGTATGTGTAGAGCACTGCAATCCGTAGGTTTATTACCACTCAGATTTCAAAGATCAACGGTGTAAATTGCTGTGCCGATAACACGTTAAAAGAAATGAAGTATGTTAGAAATCTGGGGGAACTTGTCACTTAGATTCCAGGGAACACCAATTATGCCAAGTGAGCAATTGCTCATAATGACCAGTGTGAACACCTAGAGAGTAAATATGCTGGAAATCAAAACTGACAAATCCCACAAACTTTCATACGCCACCAAACTCGAAGAGCTGAACGATCGAAGGGGATTGAAAGGTCGAGAAGGAAGAGCACTAACCAGATTTCCACCGGGATGGGCTCGGAGTGTACTAGAGCCTTGCAAAAACTTATTGTCACTTCAAAATTCCAGAAACGATCAACGGTAACTTGTTAATGGAAGCTACGATAAGCAACAATGATTTGCAGAGAGAGAGAGAGAGAGAGAAAGAAAAAAAAAAAAGGCTAAGAGTGCTGAAAATCCGGACAGACTTGTCACTCGGACTCTATGAAATACCACTGGTCATCGTCAGCAAATAATCGCCGTAATAAACTTTTTGTCAAAACTCAGGAGTAAAAAAAATCACTAAAAATAGGTGAAGTCTATTAAAAAGTTATGGTATTTGTATGCAATTGACGATTGTTTGGCAAAAAAGCGAGGTGAGTGAAAAATTTACTTTCACCATGACTAATGTTTGTGCAAAATTAGTAAAAAAAAAAAAAAAAAATCCAAGGCGTAGTTATCAAGAAAAGAGCGAACAAACCAACAGATAAACAGGAGTGAATTACTAGGTCTAACCCCTCCTTTGTCGGGGGGGGGGAAATAAAAATGGCAAAGTATACAATATTAAGGAAGTAGGTTTTACGATGTCAACACTGGATTTTAAATCTACCGTAAGCCTTAAAAGAAATTCTTTTAAATATTAAAATGTAAGTATACCAATCGCTAATCGAAACGAGTTGAAACATCGAAAAGAAAAATGAAAATGGCAATGACCCAACATCCCTTTTCAGAGAAAAGAAAGGAACTTTTTTGGTCAGTTCAGTAGAAGAATGGCCATTTTGAAAAATTTTTTTTTTTTTTTTTTTTTTTTTTTTTTTTTTTATTACATTTTCACCCCAAACAAGGCACATTGCCACTTTGGTGTAGGGGGCTACTATCAGGGGAAACATCTACTGGGGTACTATGTAGGGATTAGGGCAGCGAGATGTTGGTTCACGTTGCACTTGAACTTATGCATGTCAGTACAGTTAGGGAAGCAGTGACCCGGAATGGAATTCCAAAGTCTAGCAGTTCTGGGGAAGAAACTACTGGAGTAGAAGGATCTTTTACATCTAGGGATCTCTACAGTGTGGGGGTGGGATTTTGCAGCTTGTTGGGTCTGTCGAGGGTGTTCACGTCATGGGGGCACAAGTGCTTGCAGTTCTTCAGAGCATTCACCATTATAGTACTTGTAGAACAGGCAGAGGGATGCAACGTTTCGACGATGGGACAGAGGCTGAAGTTTTGATGCCAGTTTAGGGCCTATCAGATTTGCGACTCTCTTTTGAACCCTGTCAAGGAGCGAGAGACTAGTAGCCGATGCACCGGCCCAAATATGACAGCAATACTCCATACATGGGCGAATAGTGGCCTTATAGAGGTACAGGATACTTTCGGGTGTTAAAAGTTTTCTAGCACGGTAGAGAGAGCCCACCTTCCTTGCAGCGGCCCTGGCAATGCCCTCGATGTAACTGTTCCAACTCATGTTTCCAGTGAACGTTAGGCCAAGGAGCTTGAGAGACGAACTCTCAGATAAAGAGTCGTTGGCCATTGCTATAGGTGGTAGAGAAGGTTTCTTGTAATTATTGAATGAAACCAGTTTTGTCTTGGTGGCATTGAACGTTACCATCCATTTTTGTCCCCATTCCACTACTGATTGGAGGTCATCCTCTAGTGTTTCTGCCATTACTTTAGATATATGTTCGTTTGTTTTCCTGTCGTGCCTGCTATAGAGTGTGGTGTCATCAGCATATATCCCCATCTCAGAGGCAATCTTGTCGGGGAGGTCATTTATGAATATCAGGAACAGCAGAGGTCCCAGGATAGATCCTTGGGGCACTCCCGCATTTATATCATATTGTTTAGATGTACGACCGTCGAGGACAACCTGGATTTTTCTCTTATCTAAGAAGGATTTAATTACGTTAAGTATTCTACCAGTGATACCGTATGATCTAATCTTCCTGAGGAGACCCTCATGCCATACCCTGTCAAAAGCCTTAGATATATCTAGAGCTACCGCTCTTTCCTCTCCCGCTTTGTCCAGTGAGTGGTATATGCTTTCAGAGATTACAGTGACGATGTCTGCCGTGGAACGAGCTTGTCTAAATCCATATTGACGGTCGGTCAGAAGTTTAGCATCTGTAAGGTGCTGGACTAGAGCATGGTTAATTAAGGTCTCAAATATTTTGGCAAAAAGTGGGAGGAGGCTAATAGGGCGATAATTTAATGGGTCAGTTCTTTCGCCAGAATTCTTGAATACTGGTACTACAGAAGCAGTTTTCCAACAGCTCGGAAAGCAAGATTCATTAAGGCATTTGTTGTAGAGTTTGGAGAGAACTGGAGCTACTTCGGCTGAGCACTTTTTAATAGCACAGCTGGGATGAGGTCGGGTCCACATGCTTTGGAAGTGTCAAGGTTTTTTATGATAGCATGCACCTGAGCAGGGGTGATTTTCAGGTCGTCTAGCGTGGCGTCTGTCCGCATAGGAAATTGAGGTAGGGGGTGGTTTAGAGGGTCCAGTGTGGAGTTTGAGGCAAACCGACTGGCAAGCATGTTAGCCTTCTCGGTTGCTGAGCAAAGAACCTCGTGATTGTTGGTTAGTGGGGGAATTGTTGATTGCCCATTATTTACTACACTGTTGTAGATTTTCCAGAAGTCACGAGTTCCTAGTTTTTGTGCTTCGATGCGTTTTTTCGTGGTTTCCGTAAATTCCCTCTTAGCTGTCGCTATTTCTTTCTTAACGTTACTTCTAGCTTCTATGTACTTCTGTCTGTTTGAACTGGATTTATGCTGATTAAACCTGCGGAATGCACGCTGCCTTTGAGCAATGGCAGTTGCGCAAGTCGAAGTAAACCATTGGGGAGAGTGGGGCTTGCTATAGAATTTCCGCATGGGAACATGCGCTTCGATTGCAGTTTTGAACCATTCAGTGGTCTCGGTTGCACACTGTTCAGCAGGAAGACAAAAAATATTTCCCCATGGGGCGTCTCTGATAAGATCTCTGATAGCTTCCCAGTCAGCCTTTTTATAATATCTCGTTGTTTTGAGCACTGGCTCTTCAGTTTTGGGTCTAGAGTTTAGGGCGATTTCAACCATTATCACCGCATGATCAGCGTTCCCAAGTGGGCTGTCGGCTTTCGTTACACAATCATCAGGAACTGTGGTCAAAAACAGATCTAATAGTGATGCGTGTTGTTCTTCCTGATCAGGGAAGTGGGTTGGAAAAGTAACAATTTGCGCTAGGGAGTGAGATACAGAGAAGCTATGAGTTGCGCTGCCTGCTGCATCTGTGTAAGTAGAGAATCCAAGCCAGTTTTTGTGATGGACATTAAAGTCGCCAAATACATGTACTTGGGCGCTAGTGTCGAAGGAGAGTGCTGTGTCTATGCTGTCAGATACTTTGTTTATTATGGTGCAGTCTTGGGTCGAGGGAGAGCGGTAGAGAAAGTAAAAGTAGCTAATGTTGTGTTGCATGATTAGTCTAAAGCACATAAAGGCTTGATCATCCGTTTCTAGGTTTGTTTCTCTAGTCAAGGGAAGGGTATTACGAATGTAAACTCCAAGTCCGTGCATATGTCTGTCAGAGTCCTTACGGCAGAGTGGGAGATATTCAGGCATGTTAAAGTAGTTAGAGGGGATGGAGGAGTGTAGGTTAGTCTCACTTAGTGCTAAGATATCCGGGGTATTTGTTAGGAGAAATGCTTCAACATCAGCTAAATTAGTTCTAAGCCCACGGATATTTGTGAATGCAAGCCTCAAGGGAGGAGGCAAGTTGGATTTGTTTGACCCTAAGCCTGGTTTAAGCTTATTTTTAGATTGTACTGTCATCATGTTTTTTTTAACGAGTTTCAGTTGGGTTAGGAGAAGCCGAACAGGAGGTTATGCAGAATATCACACATGCATCACAAGTAGACCATCAGCTGACCCTCCATCAACTAGGACTGTGGCCTCAGGAAAGCCCACCGGGGATGAGTGCAGGGTCCCTTTCCATGCACGCCATGGCACTGCAAACATCCCGATATTATTCAACTGTTGATGGAGCAGCCGCTCTAAGCGCTACCAAAGAGTTAGGGCTCCTGTACTACCAGTCGGAAACAGCAGCCAGTAACTGTCAATCCGGTACCCTCAACCCATCAGAGGAAGGTCCACCCAATCTAGTTGCTCAGGCATATGTGGTACTCAAGCATTCTCAAGTGCCCAGCTTTAGGGGTGGGGTGTGTCGGGAGTGGGGAAACGGCGTTCATTGCCCTAGACAAGAAACAAGATCTACCACTGGGTGTTTCTGTCGAATCACTGTGATAGTATCTCTGCGCCTGACTAATAGGCAAAGAAGGAGTATGGAAGCCGGGCGATAGGCAGGACCTATCTACTCCTTAAGCATTTTAGGTTTGCAGACCGGTAATTTGATTGAGTCACCAGCTCTAGGAAGGTTGTCATCCAAGACTGAAGAGGCCTCCCTCCTCTTTGGTTTGGTTTCAGAGTTTTCCTTCTCCTAGACGGATGATCTGGAAAGATCTACTGGGTCCGTCACCACTGAGAGGGTTTGCTCCGCGCCTGGGTTCTAATCCAGGTATTTCTGCGACCCCGCGTGGTTAGTTAATGTTATTGGGTTAGTTTGTAGAGTTTATATCTGCTAAAATAGTTACACTCCTCAAAGTGGATTAGAGACATTGTTATTTCATTGTTACTGGATAAAGAGGTTGAGTAGAGCTCATGCAGTGTAAGCAACTATGATTGTAAGGAGGCTTGTTAGGAGGAGATAATGTGGTTTGAGGCTTTCTCTTTTGTATATATATATTTTTTATTTTTTCCTTTTATTTTTATTTATTTATTTTTTTTTATTCATGTGAGCTTGGGTCTAGTATAATATTAGAGTGTGAGTAGGTGTTAAGAATTGAACTACGAGTTGTGCCCAAGCTATATTTTAGATGATAGCAGGGCATGAGATGCGAGTGCAAATATAGTACGGGTAAAAACAGTAAGTTTTGAGTCATGTGTAATTTGGTAAATAGATATATGGGCTGGTTTTAGTAGGTAACCTGGTTAAAAAAAGCATTACTATGCTTCCATTTCCATTGTTACTGGGAGAGGGTATAGGTAAAAATTCGTGCTGTGAAAGCAGCTAAATTTGCTACAGTATTGGATTTGGGAGAGACCAGTTAATGTATGGTTAGATATAGTTTTGTAAGTTTAGGAATGGATGATTAGATATGGTTTAGTAGGTTTAGGATAAGGATAAAGTGTTAGGGTATGATTTACTTATTATTAGAAATTCTGATTTGGTGCCCAAACCGAATATTTAGTAAGACTGAAAGATAAGATATGCTCAGTATAGATACAAGAGAACATTTGATATGGAGTACAGTTATACCTGATAGATATAGGTTATTGCATATGTTGTAAATATAGTTAAATATAGATGGATGGATAAGTAGTAATGTATACGAATGCATGGAATTTTGGACACTTTGAGCAAGTTGCCTTTAGACTACAACGAAGGAGAATGACTTCGCCTTTCTCTTAATATCCGGAAGTTTTTATTTCAATGAGTACCGGTTTAGTTTGTGTAATGATTATTGCAATACTATCTCTTAATAAAGAGATATTGATGGTTGCTGTTCATTATAGATTACTTTAAGTCAATGTATAGGACTATGGCTAGTAAGTATTTACTTAGAAGCTTGGTTATGGGTTAGGAGTTTTAATCAGGGGCATACCTAGGAAATTTTGGTTGTTAATGGGTATCGATTTTCGAGTCTGTTAGGGTCAAGGGCGGAGAGCAAGGACCTCTCTAAGTTACGTGAAACGGATTAGGTTTAGTGGCAACTTGAGAAATAGAGCAGTTTGATTTGTTAGTGATCAGGAGAAAGAGAATTTAAGTAAAAAATAAAAAGGTTTGTCATGCAAAACAGACGATGCAGTCTGAACGATGATTTCGAAATTTTCGATGTTAAAGATTTCGGAAGATTAATTTGGCAGCGAAGTTAACTAAACGTCCACTATTCTAACGCATTTTAATAAGGCTTCGCTAAGATTTAGTTTAAAATAGTAATTATCATTAACGGAACGACCCGCTGTTGCCCGGTATTCAACAAAAAGCTTTATAAAGCACTCCTTGCCTATAACACCATATTATGTATTCCCTTATTTTCTTTAACATTTTATATAAAAGATTTTCAGGTGTCATCCAAGGATGCCCCACAGTGTTAAGTGGGGGCGTAAGTATGATATTTACTGAAATTGTTTCCAGTAAATTTAGTCTTTAAACCCATTGAGGCACATCCGGCGTTTTACTGAAATGAACGCGAATTCCTGTATACTACTTTGCTAAGCCCTAATAGCTAAATGTAGCTATTTAAATCAATTTCTTTGTAATCTAGTATTAGTTAGACTATAGCCATTAAGTTCTGGGCTTGTCATATAGATGGCGCTACTATGAAAAACTCCGTGATTTAAAAATTTTTTTTTTTATAAATTATAAACCTTTAAATGGCACGTTAAAATACTTAAGCCCAATCCCGCTAATAGTTTAAAAATTACTGTTATTTAAATACTGCTGCAAATTTTGAAAACCATGGAAGAAATCTGTATGGCTCGATAAGTGATATTAGAACTATTTCATTGGAAACAGGTAACATCGGGCCTGCAGACTTTAAACGCGATCGAACAGATACAAATGAAGCTGTAAATGGAAGTTGCGAGAGATAAGACAAAGATATCGGAAAATCGTGTACTGACCATTCTGCATTTTTAATGAGAAAGTTGTATGCAAAGTGGATGCCGCGTTTGCTCTCAGGCGATACAAAAACACGAAAACAAGAATGCGTCAACAATCTAGAGGATTATTTGCATTTGTTTCAACGCAAAGTTTTTTTCATCAATATGTGACAATGGATGAAACATGGATCCACCACAAAGACATCAAGAGTCAAATTGGTTAGCAGCTGAGTGGATAGTAACAGGCAAGGTTTTAGCATCTATAATTGGGACGCGCAAGGTATTTTGTTCATCGACTATCGTGAGAAACCCATAAAACGTCTGCAGACGAAAAAAAAGTTTTCACAAATACAATAGCGTATAAAGAATTTGTTCAGGGCAGGTGCTCAAGTAACAAGCCGCGCGTGCGTGGGCCCCCTCTGGTGCGAGATAACGCCACAAAAATAGTGAAGAAATGAATGTGAGAAGTGTGAAGGGCCAACGCTGCCTTCACATTTTTGCCAAGTTTAAGAAAAATCTAATGGATGGGGCAAAAGTTACGAGGTAAAAAGTAATTTTTTTCAATTTAGGGGCATTTTTGACCCCTTTTGAGCTCCTGGGAACGCCGAATCCTAGTGAAAAATGGACAAACGGGGCAGTTTCACAGCTTAAGACATGTATATTTGAATTCAGCACCATGGAAAACCACTATATAGGCATACATATCAAGTTCTTGAGTAATATGAAAAAAAAAAGAGCTCTAAAAGCATGGTTTTTTTTTTTTTTTTTTTTTTTAGCCCTAAAAGTCCCCGGGGATTCGAACCAGAATTTTGCCAGAGTCACTCATACTGGTTTTATATTAACAATGGCCTCCACATTTTGGCCAAGTTTCAGAAAAATCTAATCGATGGGTCAAAAATCGTCGGGGGGGAGGGGCAAAAACATGAAAAATAAAGTTATGAACCCCATCTCAGTGGGGCAAAATTATATTACCTCTGAAAAGGGCACTAAAAAAAGGGGGGGCAGGTGCTTGAGCACTCCTAGCACCCTTTCCTTTTGCACGTCCCTGCAAGGTACTGCACATTGTCACTAGTAAAGCAACACAAATTGGTTTCGTAATCACTATTTGCACATCTGACCCCCAGCGGCGACTGGTTATTTGGAAACAAAATGTTACAGAGAAGAGATTTTCTATCGAAGAAGTGATATCCGAAACCGAGGCTGATTTTGAGACTGAAGAGAATAGTTAAAAAAAATCGCATTCAGAGAAGCGTTGAAACAATCGTCAAAGGAAACCATGTTAATGAATAAAGTCGACTTCGACTAACTGGATGAGATGTTATAGAGCTGCAAATAGAAACAAGCGAAGTTATTCGTATTATTTCGGACTATTTTTCTCATCTTGAATAAGATTTTCTCAACGTTTCTTCAAATGTATCTTGTCGAACTTTGTAATCTGCATGGAAATTCGAAAAGAACCCGCTATTCACTTTATGATGGTAGAATATTCTTGTTCCATCTGCCAGGACTTGGTAGAGGCAATAATTCGTAATTGTATTTTCGAAATTCCGTGCTGATTACAGAGTTCGACAAAATAAGTCTTAATGTCGGAGGTTACATCGACCGAAACGCTGTGAAAAGACAATCAAGATGATAAAAAAAAACTAGTTAAAAAAAATTTCATTAAGAACAACCAATCTGCATCTTAAAATCAGAAATATAAGCAAAGTAATCATACGAATCTAAAAATACAATCGCATAGTGAAATATTTGCAAAGTAATCATACGAATCTAAAAATACAATCGCATAGTGAAATATTTGCAAAGTAATCATACGAATCTAAAAATACAATCGCATAGTGAAATATTTGCAAAGTAATCATACGAATCTAAAAATACAATCGCATAGTGAAATATTTGCAAAGTAATCATACGAATCTAAAAATACAATCGCATAGTGAAATATTTGCAAAGTAATCATACGAATCTAAAAATACAATCGCATAGTGAAATATTTGCAAAGTAATCATACGAATCTAAAAATACAATCGCATAGTGAAATATTTGCAAAGTAATCATACGAATCTAAAAATACAATCGCATAGTGAAATATTTGCAAAGTAATCATACGAATCTAAAAATACAATCGCATAGTGAAATATTTGCAAAGTAATCATACGAATCTAAAAATACAATCGCATAGTGAAATATTTGCAAAGTAATCATACGAATCTAAAAATACAATCGCATAGTGAAATATTTGCAAAGTAATCATACGAATCTAAAAATACAATCGCATAGTGAAATATTTGCAAAGTAATCATACGAATCTAAAAATACAATCGCATAGTGAAATATTTGCAAAGTAATCATACGAATCTAAAAATACAATCGCATAGTGAAATATTTGCAAAGTAATCATACGAATCTAAAAATACAATCGCATAGTGAAATATTTGCAAAGTAATCATACGAATCTAAAAATACAATCGCATAGTGAAATATTTGCAAAGTAATCATACGAATCTAAAAATACAATCGCATAGTGAAATATTTGCAAAGTAATCATACGAATCTAAAAATACAATCGCATAGTGAAATATTTGCAAAGTAATCATACGAATCTAAAAATACAATCGCATAGTGAAATATTTGCAAAGTAATCATACGAATCTAAAAATACAATCGCATAGTGAAATATTTGCAAAGTAATCATACGAATCTAAAAATACAATCGCATAGTGAAATATTTGCAAAGTAATCATACGAATCTAAAAATACAATCGCATAGTGAAATATTTGCAAAGTAATCATACGAATCTAAAAATACAATCGCATAGTGAAATATTTGCTTCAATTGGCAAAATAAATGGGACTTGCCTCTTAATTTGTAAACACAACACAAGTATGAATTGCCCGATGCAAAGGAAATAAAAGTGTATAATATTTTCTATTGAAAACAATAAATTACACATTGATGCTCCGGTACAGTCTCAAGAGACAATGGATACCTTCTGTAAGGGTAGCTACGCGGGTAATTGTGCAACCGTTGCCTTACAATCTCCAATCATACCCTTCGTTTATCGGTACTGCGTGAGTTAAGTGGCAAAGAGAGGCCAAAGACCGGAAACAATGCAGAGATAAACAACGAGCACATACAGCACCTGGTATTCCCAAATAGTCACCCATTTTAGTACTGACTAGGCTCAACGTTGCTTAACCTCGGTGATCTGACGGGAAAACATGCCACATGGAATATAAAATACAGTAAAAATGTAGCATTCGATAAAAATCGAAATCATAAGAATTATTTAAAGAAAGATTATAGAAAACGATGCTCAATTAACCAGCAGTAATTCTGTGCCGATGTCTCAGTTTCTGTATTAATTAAAATATAACTATGCGTATTTTATGGCCGGGCAACACCGGGCAACGCCGGGCGGCCTGCTAGTGACTATAATTTTCAATGTTTTATTGAAATTTTTAAGTGTCTTCCATCATTAACAATGAAAATATTTGCCAACTAATCTATATTTCTTAAAATTTGTATTGATATTCATATTAAAAAACCGGGGTTGTTTTACTGTACACAGATTCGGAAAAGTTGTCACAAAACAAATAAATGTTATCAAAAGTTACTTTTCTACCTAACTGGATATGTTTTTAGTGTTTATATTTACTGTAACATGTTTATTCAGCTCGAAAAGCATAACGTGTTTACCGATGTATTGGAAAATTAAAAATGACTCTCTCTGAGACGGTAAGTTTGGTGAAATGAGTTATAAATAAATAAAAAAAAAGACAAAATACTATTAAAAACCCACCAAATATATGCCAGCTTATGTCACGGTAACATATTGAGCGAGTTTCTAACAGTATTTTGACTTTTTATTTATAACTCATTTTCCCAAACTTACCGTCTCAGAGAGAGAGAGAGAGAGAGAGAGAGAGAGAGAGAGAGAGAGAGAGAGAGAGAGAGAGAGTCGGCCGCTATTTTTAATTTTCCAATACATCGGTAAACACCATGTTTTTCGAGCTGAATAAACGTTATATTAAATATAAACACTAAAAACATATCCAGTTAGGTAGAAAAGTAACTTATCTTGCCTTTGATAACATTTATTTGTTCTATATCTGTTTTGTGACAACTTTTTCAAATCCATGTGTACAGTAAAACAAATCCCCCAAAAAACCCTTTTAAAATGTGTCAGAGGAAGAAGAAGGTTAAGTTTATTTACTCACTAGGAGTTTGCACACAAATCATAAGCGATAACAAATGGTGCTCTCTGGAGTCTGCGTAACAATTTTCAGCATTTCCTCTCTCTTCTGATAACCATAGAAAATTATTTTACGTTATCACAACAGCCGTTTACCATTGGGTTCTCTAAAACTTTACTAACGATAAAATCGTCTAAGATTCCAATACTCTCCACGCCTTTTAAGTGGAGGTCTAGTTGGATATTCTCCCTCACCGATATTTCCATCCTCCTTGACCCTTCATGACTACTGTGGTGCCAGCCGAGGCTTGTTTGTAGGTTTGGGGATTATTATTAGAAGTAGTAGCAATAATATACGAAGATATTTATTCAATGCGTCATATTTTATGGAAACAAATGGAATGGGGGTTGGTTTTATTTTTTTGTGGAGGGGGGGGGGGTGTTTCTTTTTGTTTTTTCTATAAGTTCATCTCGAGGTCACGACCCGGTGCCCTAGGTCATATTTGAAACGCTGACTGTATTTTTCCATGCTTGTCACTACGTTAAGCGGCTTATGTGTGTACGGCCGTACGGACAGTCTTGCAGTCGCGTTAGGGATGTGATTCTAAGTACAAATACGTATCATCGAGCGAGTACTTCAATGTGAGTGTATACGCACACGTGCGCACATACGCACGCGTGTGTGTAGGTGGATCAGTGCGAGGAATAAAAGGGATGGGGCACACAGTTAGTTCCCCGCCTCCCGACAAGGGCAGAGTTAGAAAGCCGGGCGAAAAACCTGTCTCCTTCACAACCGCGAGGACATCCGCGATAAAAGATAAAAGAATTGCCTCAGTGTAAAAAGATTTTTATTGACAGGACAGAAAAGATGTGTAGTAGCAGAACAGATACTACAATACTCCTTGCATGGCTAGTCGCTATGAATAGATAGTATGTACTTTAATTTCTATTATAATAAAGCCAAATTAATGTTGGTTTACCTTAAAAAGCTAAAGTTCGTATTTGGATTTTTCGGATTACTGTTCTCGGGTTTGTATTACTGTACAAAAATTCGAAAAAGTTGTCAAACAAAATGTTATCAAAGGCAAGATAATTACTTTTCTAAGTAACTGAATTTTTTTTAGTGTTTTTATTTAATGTAACATGTTTATTCAGCTTGAAAAACTGTTTACCGATGTATTGGAAAATTTAATTGCGCCAGACTTTTGAACACGGTAAGTTTGGGAAACTTAGTTAAAAATAAAAAATACTATACAAAATACTGTTAGAATCTCGCTCAATATGTTATCATGACAGGCTGACATATTCGGTGGGTTTCTAACAGTATTTTGTGTAGTTTATTTTTAACTCATTTTCCCAAACTTACCGTGTTCAAGAGAGTCGGGTGCCATTTTAAAGTTTGCAATACATCGGCAAACACTGTTCTTCGAGCTGAATAAACATGTTACATTAAATAAAAACACTAAAAAGTATCCAGTTAAGTAGAAAAATAACTTATCTTGCCTTTGATAATATATATATATATATTACAACTTTTTCGAATCTGTGTATAGTAATACAACCCCAGCTAGCGCACGAGGTGAAGTGCACTCTGCCCTACAAAAATGTAGGAAGTAACCCTGTCAGCATTTTTTGTTAGGGGCGCCTCAGGCCATTAGCCTGAAACTCAATGGGAGAAGACCTATGATCCTATGATCATACCTTAACTCAACAGCAATAAAACCAGTGTCGGAATGATTGTCAAGGATGTATCCTCGACTTGTAAGAAGCATTTTTCAAAGAGCAACTCTTACCATAAAAAAGCATGCAAATTAGATGGCAAACTAATTGGTCTTTAGTTATGCAAAAAGAATTTCTTCTACAGATTTCGAACGAAGTCAACTTCTCATTTTGAACTTAGATTAGTTTGATACTGACAAGCAATGGACACCTAGATTAAGTTTTATCTAGATGCAAACACGGGAAATTTCGAAGCAGGGTACGGTTTTAAAGTGGCGGAAAAAAAAGATATGGCATACGAAAGGTAAAGTTAGGTTTAAGAAACATTTTTAAAACAAAAATTAGCATGGCTGAACCGTATTTCAACTTCATAAATTTTGAAATTAAATTTCTAACATTGCCCGATTAAATAAAAATGAGTAATTGTGTAATTACATAGTAAAGTACAGAATAGTTAACACTCGAGAACTCATAAAACAAAATGGCGGAACCCACTTTGCTTTAACGTGTATGATTTGTAAGGTTAAAAAAAAAAAAACTTAAATTTTTTCCAGATGTTAACACATTGCTGGTTTTGTAGAGAATTTCATTCGAATACATCTACATTCGAGAGTAATTTTTCTTGCATTCGGTAAGATTTTTATTTTTTTTACCACTTTAGTTTTGTTGTCTATCTGCAGAAATGCCAGTTTTGTGTTCAAGTATTTTAATGTTTATATTGCATTTCATTTATCTGATAAAAGTACATTGAATTTTATTTAAAAATGTCTGACGATTTTTTTTTCCTGGAAATTTACTTTAAAATCTTAATTTGTAAACTCAATATTCACAAAACTGACAAATACCTCGTTTAAATTCATTCAAATTTTCTTTTCTACTTTAATAGAAAAGATAATGAAAAAAAATATCGAAATCTAGAAACCGTCGCAAAATTAATGTCAGCCATTTTTTTTTTGTTCTAACGCAACATATTTGACCCAAATTTTCAAGTGAAATAAACGATTTAAATTACTTTTTAAACAACCAAAATCTTAAACAGGTAGAAAAGTGCATCTTTTTTTTTTTCACCTCTTTTCTATTAAGTGTAGAGTAAAAAAAAAAAGATAAAAATAATTTAACAATTTTTTTTAACGAAATAATTGTTTAATTAATAAAGCTCACAATTTAATTTGACATATTCAGGTTTAACGCATGTGCGTTAAAAAAGATTATGTAAAAAAAAAAAAAAAAAGTGTTAATATTGGCCTTTAGTACAGAGATAGGCCGGCCATTTTTTTTTTTAAATCTGAAATAAATTGTTTTAATGCAAAATGCCTTACCAAAATAAATTGTCTTGGACCAATTCCTGTATATTTTCTTTAAACGTTTTATTTTCAAGAGTAATGTTCATCTGAATTTTAATATATATATATATATATATATATATATATAAGTATTTTGCAGTATAGAAAACAAAACGAAAAAATAAGTAAAATGTTACCAAAGGCAATATAAGTTACTTTTCTGCCTATCTGGATAAATTGTTTTAACTTCGTTTAAAACGTTTATTTTGAAAAAGTAATGCTATTAGAAAAAGACAAAACGGCCGACATTAAGAGGCCATCTAGGGAATCTCCATAATTACCCGAAAATTAAAAATACTGGTAAAAAAATGCTACGGTGACATTTGAGTGGGATTCTACCAGTATTTTGTTTAATTTTTAACTTTTGAGCAATTATCAAGAGACCCTCGTTCAGGACAGCCATGATTATTTCGCTTAAAAAAAAAAAATCTCCAAACAGGCTAAACTGCTGAAAAGGCTAAACTCGCGAAATTTTGCCTAAAATGGGTGATCGATTTACTAGACCATTACATTAGAAACTGAGCACCCCCTAGAAATATTAAATTTTTTTCTAATCTGGAAGAAAAGTGTCCATGCGATAATTCGCCGAAAAAGTTAAATAGATAAAAATAAAAGAAAAGGCGGACAGGAACGAGAATCACCCCCCCCTTATATATTAGTGTCCAATCAATAATACGCCATTGAAAAACAAACAAAATCGTATCGAACTCACAATCAAAAAGTATGCGATACACAAACGGAACTGACTCGCATCGTTCAACTTCAATTCTGAGGAGTAAGCGCTGTCTGAAACCAAGACGAAGATTGACTAATAAATCGTATTCCAACGTCTTAAACAAATTTCTTTGGTATTTATGCAGAATATGAACCGTGCTTTTATTTTAGAGTACTTTCAAGTTCAATTCAATATTTATAAGATCTTTGGATAATTCTGCATTTATGAACACGTGATTTCTACGAAGTTACTCGGGTGTACCAGGCAGATGACGGAGAGAACCGGAAACAGACAGTAGTTTTCTGGCTATTAAGACGTTATTTTCCAATGTATCACTTAATGAATTTCAGTGGTCGTCACCATTCTTAACATGGAGAGGGGAGGATTGTAAACAATTTGTATTCTTTGTAATAAAGCTTGTCCGGCCGTTTCCGGTTATTCCCGTCACCTGCCGAGCACACTGAAGTAACTTTGTGGAAATCGCGTATTTATAAATGCAGAAGTACTGGTCTTTTGTTTATTAAATTGTTAGGTCGAGAATACTTATATAAAAAAAGCAAACAAACAAACAAGAAGAAAAAAAAAAGAACAGAATTTTATTGCATATCGTTCTGCTAACGTGTCCCCATGTCTAGATTGCAATTTTGAAATTCACCAGCTATGATAATCAGGCTTTAGTAGGGTGTATTCCAATTCCTGTTGTAGCTGCTCATTTGAACTAGAAATCATAAAAAAAAATAATGTTCGGTCATCTCATAAGATGTATAGCAATAACATATTGAATTTTCAAGAGTTTACGACAATTTTAAATGTCTGTACAAAAAAAAATATGAAAACTTATTGACGCCACCCCGTACAAGATCTTTCTTAGGTTTCGAGTAAATTATTTTTCTTGTAAGTTACGAGTGGAGCAAACAAGTAAATATTTTTTATAAAATAAAAATTACCAAATTTTTTACATGAAAGTGCGAACTTATGATTCATTTATTTTTACTATGTTACGACGTCTTAAATTGTGAATGCCGTTTTGAAAGTAAAGGGCGATTAACTGTGTGTATAGAATGCCGTTTTCTGAAAATAGAATTTCAGGTGCGGAAAACGTACTGAACGCATTCAAAGATTTAAGCAATGGATGACAGCGATCAAAGCATTGAATTAAAAGTTAATTTGTAGACACAGCGACCTAGAAAGAAAATGGCCCCTGAGTTTTTAGAATGCGTCCACCAAGTCTTTTAAATGATGCTTATGACAAGGATTTCATGTAGACTGAAGAAATAATATTCCAACTTGTCATGAAGGTTTCTGACAATTTTTAAATGATTCAATAGATTGTCAAGCATTGGTTAATAGAAAATTATTGGAGGCATGAAATCTGTAAATTTACTATGCGCATTGAACCATTATTCGCATTCAACTGATGGTTGCAGATGGAAATGTTTAAAAGATGAACTTTTGAGGGAAGGAAGCTTTATAATCTAGAACAAGCATTTCTTTTTGTTTATTTTTTTATAAACTCGAACTCGGTGATATAAATATATATATATATATTTTTTTTTACACAGAGATCACCACTTATCAAGGCCCGGAAGCCACTCAGGGATAAGGGTTATTGCAAGTACATTACGTTAGTGAGGAGATTTGATGAAGTGTTTACTTAAGGGGGCGGTTCATTAGGAATTTGTTAACATTAGACTTGAAGACATCCAAGTTGTAGTCCGGAGGGAAGCAGGCAGACGGAACAGAGTTCCACAGGCGTGCAGTTCTAAGAAAGAAGCTTTGTTCATGAAATCCGCGTTCATGAAATATATATATATATATATATATATATATATATATATATATATATATATATATATAATTATTTACTATAATAATTATAAATACCTACAGACACTAGTGTTTCATCCTTTCGGAAATCATCAGTGCAGGGTGTCACGATTAACATCGGCCGAGAGATTCGAACCCGGCAACAAAACCATCTCCTACTCCATTCTATTCGGCTACTGTTAAGCGCAAGAAATACTGTTGAAATTTAAACGTTTATTTTTAAATGTTTTTAACGTCTGTAGGAGAGTATTCCAATCATTATATGATGATCTGCGCATGCGAGCTAAATTGATCGGTTTTAATTCAACTGAAAGCGCAAAATGATAAGAAACTAGTTTCTTAAAGGGCTGACATAATTATTTACTATAATAATTATAAATAATTATATATTGGAAATAGAGCACGGTTATGAATATCTCCAGTATCAAATAATCTTTATACACTGTGAAATTATCTTTATGTATTAAAGCCAAAGAGGAGAGTTATAACACATGAGGAATATTTGGAATCAAGTCTCTCCTTGCTGTTATTTAAGATAATTTGAAACCATAGCAGCAAGTTTTCCCCTCCATCAAGGCAAGAGGTTTTGGATATATATATATATATATATATATATATATACATATATATATATTGTGTGTGTGTGAATAAGTAGAGATATAAATATCTATCTATCTATCTATTTATCTATCAATCTATCTAATTAGATAGATGCATGCAAGGTGGCACCGAAAAGGTTAAACATAAATGTTAATTATATAAATCTTGAGCTCCTGGTGTTATTCTTCCGAATGTGGTTTTAATTAATTCAATTTCTAACAAA
>NC_136516.1:26209950-26267450 GCF_053919585.1 Euprymna scolopes | reverse complement strand
CAGTATATTAATGCTCAATTATGAAATGTGATAATTTTGTAACTTAATACTTTAGTCAACCATTTTTGGCTTAAAACCTATTGGAATATGAAAATTTACTTTCTTCACTGATGATTGCGTAAGCATGAAACAATCATGTATGTAGGTATAAAATAATTATTTAATTATATGCATGTTTAATTATGATTTTATAATAATTATGTAATTATACGCATGTATAATTATAATTCAATAATAATTATTCTTATATGTATAAATATTAAATTTAAGACAAGATAAAAACTATAGGTATATATGAATTTATTTGTCAGTTTAATAAGGAAAACGTTAAGTAGAAAGGGTTATAAATGATTTTATACCTAGGTATTATGCTCCACCTTCATATGTTGAGTTTCATATAAACTGATGAGTGCCTATATAAAGAATATATCGATATTATGTAAACCTATTTGATTCATTGTCGTTAAATAAGCACATTTGGACATGCCGTACAAAATTATAAATTACTCTGCCCCTTCCTCTCTGTGAGCACTCTCATGACTTTTGTTGTTATGAACCTCTTCATTCCAGGAATAGTTTGAGGATTTGACGTTTCTGAATTTTTGAGTTGAGGATTGGTTATTCATATTATTTGGATTCATCGGGTTACTGTTCTCATCTTGACTGAGATTTTCACAACGTTTCGGTCGATGTAACCCCCGACCTTCTTTAGGTGTATCTTGTTGAACTCGGATATGTTTCTGTCATACTCAGGAATTTGGACGGAATTTCGGGTGGGGCCTTTTATTTACTTCATGGAAGTAGCGTGCTCTTGTTCTTTCAGCCATGATTGATGCTAAGTAATTCGCAATTGTATTTTTCTGTCGCCCACACAGAGGAATGAACCTTCAACCTTGAGGAGAATCGCGAATTACTTAGAATATTTGTCGAGTCATAGCTGATGGAACAAGAGCACGTTAATTCCGTCCAAATTCCCGAGTTCGACAGAAACATTCCCGAGTTCGACAAGATACATCTGAAGAAGGTCGGAGGTTACATCGACCGAAAATCACATTCAAGATGAGAACAGTAGTCCGATGAATCAAAATAATACGAGTGTGAGGATTGTGATAAAAGCACTGTTAAAAATCTGGAGAGCTTAGATCCGGTGAGTGTGAAGCCCATTTAGGATTTCAACTTCAACTGATATGACGATGATCAAAGTGTCCCCTTATCATTGAACAGCGATAAAACCCACATGCATGCATACATGATCATTATTACTTATTGACAGAAGTTGGCATCTCTTCAGATTGATATAGAGCGTTCATGCGCACGTAGATGTCTCTTCAAACCAGCTATTTTCTTGCAATATCGTTCATAGAGACGACAGGGGAACTTGTCAGTATTTGGTGTGGTTTGTGGTGGGACTTCATTATGCACCTTTGAGAATCTTGTGAAAACGCTTGTTGAATTGGAGAGGAAACCAGCGATATTACAGTGTGGTCTGGGAAGAGCAACGCCTCATACAATTGTTTGTCATGCCTCATATTATTAGATGGTTTACTAAACCGGATTTTGACAGAAGAAAACTGCCACAGATTTTGCATTTCGGTTCTTGCTGCAATTCGGCAAGAATTACGGATTAATCCTGTTTTCTAAGGGCACGATTCAATACCGCATGTTTAAAACGTTTTTACTCAAGTTTTCTGCATCTTTCTGTGATTATTTTTTCTCCATTTATTTCGATCTGCAGTTTGAACTTTCCAGTCGTTTCTAGCAACCTCATGCATGTACACACACACACACACACACACACACACACACACACACACACACACACACACACAATAAAATACGCAAATAGATATGTATATAAGGGCCTTCTTCTTCTTCTTCTTCTTCTTCTTCTTCTTCTTCTTCTTCTTCTTCACATAAACCCCCATCAATTTCTTGGATGATCACCATCGTAAAAATTCACACTTTCTTTAAATATCTTATCATAAAAGATGGCGTAAAGCTTCGTATCCACCGAATATAGTGACACTGCATCGCGAAGAGTCTTCGACGATTCAGGTAATGTAAGGGGCAGGGGCGGGATGGTGTGTGTGTGTGTGGGGGGGGGGGCTGCAGTGCTTGTAGCCGCATTCCGCGCATAATCGAACTGAAATCATTCTAAAAAATGAAACGGAACTTCCGACTATAAATTAACCAAATTCACTAAATCTATTTTATCATCTTCACGATCATCTTTGGCTTCTGGAATATCCACTACTACTACTACTACTACTACTACTACTACTACTACTAGTGTTATATTTCTCGAAGTCTGCTTCAGTTTTCATCGGAAGCGTCTGGGCCGATCTGGCTGAAATTTTGTACGGACGTTTGTTATGATAAAGTGCTGCGAACTAAGTCCTATCGTATCCGTTCGATGTTAAGGATTAATACGGATGATTATGGATGATTATATTCAAAGCAAAAAATGAACACAGATTTAATCATATTCAACCATCGATTTTGATATTCCTTAATTGCTGGAATATAGTCAAAACGACTGGAAGAATGAAGGCGAAATTAAGGGAGCGTTCGTTATTTATGTTTAAAAACAGTCAATGTTCGTTGAAATGTCGAGAAAATGTCGAGCGAAACATGTTTTTATCCGAAAAACGATTAACAGTTCAAAATGCAATTAAATCCTAAGTTTTAAGCCTCCAGCGAACATCACTTGTTATCGCCAGTGGGCGATCACTGATAGGCTGAAAATGCAAAATACTACTACTACTACTACTACTACTACTACTACTACTAATAATAATAATATTAATAATAATATTAATAATAAAAGGGAAAAAGAGGAAAAAATTGTGGTCACGAGAAAACGACCTTAAGTCTATAGTGAAATGGGGAGCGTAAATGGATGGCAGCATTTCATACTGCTAAGGTTAAACTGCTTTCCATTAACAATTACAAAATTCCGCCTCAGCCACCGATGACTATCACTAATAATACAATACCTGAAAACTCATCGACCTAAGATTAACAGGCAATTTAAATTGAAACAAATACATTGAAAACATTACCAAGGCTGCAACAAAAGGTCCTATGCCCTACTGTGTTAGAAAATCACGCCTCACAATATCACGTGTGTCAACAAAGCCACTGTTCGCCCATGCATGGAGTATTGTTACCACATCTGAACTAGTGAATCTACCACGAGCCTCTCCCTAAAAAAGGGTCTCAAATCTTATAGGTACCCCACTATCAACCCAGCTCCAACCTCTGTCCCATCGCTGCAATGTAGCATCTCTGTGCTTGTTTCAGAAGTACGTTGATGATACGTGCTATGATGAACTCATAGCAAGCGTGCACCCTCCACGTAAATACGTCGATTAACCAGACAAACAGCAAAGTCTCACCTCTTCGTTATAGAGGTAGATCACCCTAGATGCGGGAAAACCGTCTATTATAGTAGTTTCCTCCATCAAGCTGCTAGACTTCAGAATTCCCTCCGTTTCCCTGCTTGCCTGCTTCTGTGTCGAAATTTAAATGTAATATGACTATACTTCTCATCTGCCCAACTCCTTACATAATCTTTCTATAGGCACGGTCATAATCCTTTACGTGTAAGTGGAACTGTGCCTTATTCGGGGGGTGAATAGGAATTACAAATAATAAGCAATAATTAAAATTAACGAAAGACAATGGATACCCCTTGCAAGGGTAGTTGGGCATGTGTAATTTTGAGGCAAGGGGTTTTTTTTTTTTTTTTTTTACACAGTGATCACCACTTATCAAGGCCCGGAAGCCACTCAGGGATAAGGGTTATTGCAAGTACATTACGTTAGTGAGGAGATTTGCTGAAATGTTTACTTAAGGGGGCGGTTCATTAGGAATTTGTTAACGTTGGACTTGGGTTGCCTAATTTACAACCACACCTCTCCTGAATTGAGTCCAGTGGCAAGGAGAAATTCAGGATAACTGGAAACAATGCCGAAATAAGCAGAGAGCACATACACCGCTTGGAATTCCCAAATGGTCACCCACTTCAGTACTGATCAGGCTCAACGTTGCTTAACTTCGGTGATCTAACGGGAACCGTTGTGTCGACGGGGTTATGCCGCATTTAAAAATAGTTTAATAATAAAAATAACCAACTAAATAAATAAATCTATTATATATATAAAAGTGAACGTGTCCGTGTGTGTGTCTGTGCGTGTGTTTGTGTACATTTTCTACGCAATATCTCTGCCAATTTTCAGTCTACAGACTCGAAATTTGATATACAGGGTACTAAGATTTGGGAAAATCTTTGTAATCCGTTTTCGGCCAGAAATTTGGCTGATAAGGGGGCAAACTTTAACGATTTGACTTTTGAGAACTCTACCAAACTCCTCCGGCAATTTTGGGTCTAAACAATTGAAATTTTAAGTATAGGTTTCTTGGACATGGATCTAACTTAATAACTTGATTGGAGCCCAAAACAATAAATGTTAAGGCGTCATAATAGAGGCCAAATTAAAAAAAAATTGACCGTTTTTTTTTTCTCAATATACACCTCCAAACACCCGGGCAACGCCGTGCTGAAATACTAGTAAATTATATAGTTACAAAAAAACAAAGAAATAAATAAAAGACGAAACAAAAATGGAAGTATAAAATAAAAAAAAATTCCCGGGCAGAGTCGAATCGAAACAGCTAGTTATTGATAATAAGAGCAGCAGCCGAAATGGCGTTAACTAGGGCGTTGCCTTCGTTAAAAGGTGTTATCAATTGACAAACGGTCTTTTCTCTTCTCCAGCTGCCGTTCAGGGTTCCTCCTGTTTCTACGGCCTAATCGATAATGACACATATTTCAACCAAGAAATTGGAAATAACGATCTCAGGGTTGATCACAATTGGAAGGGCGGAGCGTGAAGCATCCGAAGGCATCGGTGATGATACAGATAGGTAATGGGGGAACTGACCCCGGATATCTATTTCTAGGAATCCATTTTTATTTATTTTTTTAATATATATATTCTGCAATTGATTGCTGACAATAGAACGTTTTACCACCCATCTGTCTTTTTTTTTTCCCTAAAAAAAACCCCAAAAAACCAAAATTCTAGGAACGCCATCAATTAGGAAATATGTGGACGCACCGAAAACTATGCCTGTAAAATAGCGTGTGCCTCTATTTGATTGCCTCCCCATGAAGGCAGAGTTAGGCACAAGGTTGGTTTTTAATGGGAAAATCCAGCTTCCTCGAAACGGGCAGTCTGGATGAAGATCTAAATGAAACTTATCCAACTCGATAAGATATTTTATTCTTCACTGAATGAGAAAAAAATCGTGTAATATCATGAGGACAGATACTACGCTTCGCTCATAGTAAAAAGACTAAAGTGTGCCTCTTTTCTGTTAACTTTCACTCGCCACAAATAAGGCACAGTGGAACCGAGACGTAATGAAGTGAATTAGGGACCAGAATTATAGGGGCACCCTAAGTAGGGAGTTGTGAAGTTAGATGCTTGTTCACATTACATTTAAATTTCTGAACTTGGTCACAGTCAGAAAAACTGGAGGCAGGAGAATGTTTAAAAGGCAAGTAGTTCGAGAAAAGAATATAGCAGTTCAGCTCGAGTTTGCCCGGGCCCTATGTACTGTTCATAACTTATCCTACGTGTGAATACACTTTATGTAAGATTTCAAATGTTTAGATCAAAATTTGTCTGAGTAATTTCGTAGAGACAGCAAAGGTCAATTGTTTAAACTTTGACTCCAATTTTGACTCCTTAACATTTATTATTTTGGTCTCAAATCCAAATAAAATGTTTTACCCACATTCAAGTTACCTACATCTAAAATTTCAAATGTGTTTAGACCCTAAATTGGTGGAGGAATTTGGTAGAATCTGCAACTTTGACCTCTTAACAGCTAAATTTTCGCACCAAAACTGATTAAAATGCTTGCCGCATGTCTGAATGTCTGTTATGTATAAATTTCAAATGTTTAGACCCAAAATTGGCTGAGTAGTTTGCTAGACACCGCAAAAGCCAATCTTTTATAACTTTGACGCCTTGGCAGCTCAAATTTTCGACCCAAACCGATTAAAAAGCTTGCCCTTATCTCTGAATACCCTTTATGTGAAATTTCAAATGTTTAGATCAGAAATTGGCAGAGGTCATTTTTTTAAACTTTGACCCCAATTTTGATCCCTTAACATTTATTTTTTGGGGCTCAAATCCAATTAAAATGTTTGATCCATGTCTAAGTAATCTACATCTAAAATTTCAAGTGTTTAGTCCCAAAATTGGGGTCTAAGTTTTAAAATAATTGACATCTGCGGTCTCTACCAAATTACTCAACAAATTATTAGTCTAAACATTTGGAATTTTACATAAAGGGTATTCAGACATAAGGCAAGCTTTTCAATCGTTTTTTTTTTTGGCGGAAAATATTGCTGTCAATAGCTCAAAGTTATAAAGATTTGACAATTGCGGACTCTAACAAACTATTCAGGTCTAAACATTTGAAACTTTACATAAAGCGTATTCAGACATGCAGGAAGCTTTTTAATCAGTTTTTGGGCGAATATTTAGATGTCAAGAGGTCAAAGTTGAAAGAGTTGACCTTTGCAGACTTTACCAAAATTCTCCACCGATTTTGTGTCTCTACACTTGAAATTTTAGATGTAGGTTAGCTGGACATGAGTCAAACATATATATATATATATATATATATATATATATATATATATATATATATATATATATATATATATATGCACATAAAGTTATGAACAATACATAGGGCCCGAGCAAAGTCGGGGTGAACTGCTAGTACACACACACACACACACACACACACTTTTAGTCACGTGAAACAAGCCACACTGTCACTAAAACGTAAGGAGCTACTGTGAATTACGGGACAGATTTATAGAGACACCTAATTGGGGAATTGTGCAGATATTTGTTTACAGTACATTTAAGTGACTCCATGTTGGTACAGTCGAGAAAACAATGAGCAGGGAGGGAATTCCGTAGGACCACTACAGTGAATGTGTGTGATTATGCTGCTGGTTGGGTTAATCTGAAGTATTTACTTTGAATGGGTCCAAGTGCAGCATGTTCGGATGGACACATTCTATCAATGAAGAACTTATAAAAGTGAAGAGACAAAGGCTGAAGCTTGGTAGACAGTTTGAGATTTTTATTTTTTCGATTCAGTTTAAGAGTTAAAGATTAGTGATTGCCGCACCAGCTCAGATGCGACAATTGCCGGTCCATCAGATTAGATGTGCCAATTCATTGTAGAAATATATGGTACTGACAGGTGTGTGAAATCTTCTTCTGCAGAAGACTTGACATCATCTTCTGTATATTTATTCTAATTTATGTAACCTATGAATGTGATGTTGAGGAGTTTTAATTTTTTACTTTTAGGAAAGGAGTTAGCAACCATGGCAATCTATGAGTAATGTTGCCATTAGTAGGTTACACGTCGCAAAGAAGGACAAGACAAGAATAGGAAATAACTCCAACTCGATATAACAGAGCGCATATAAAAATATCAGTAGCAGCCCAAGGATAGCTGGTAAACGATTGTATTAGCAGGAGCAGCGTTTGAACATGTATACAAATTGGCAGGTGAGCCTGTAAATTCACTCTTGTCCGTTCATCCGTTCGTCCGTCTGCACTTTTCTCAATAACTACGCATTGGAATATTTTGAAATTTTGCACAAACATTAAACACGATATGAATAAAAAAAAGTAACAGAACAGATTTTTCCGGGAAAACTCTGGTTGCCCTCCCTATGGGTGCCTTTCAGGTTAAAATGGCTAAAATTGACACTTTTGCGTTTATTAAAAAAATATTGATGCCTTGGATTTTTATAAAACTTTCTGAAAAGTTGTAACTAACTGATTTCTATATAATTTTGTTTGTCTATACTTCACGATAACTCTTAGATGTGCCCCAGGGGTTCTTTTAGGACTAATAAAAACACTCCAGTTTTGGGATTATTTTCCCATATTTGTCCAAAATTTTCTGTGTATGTCTATTTAGCAGTTTTGCATGGTGCTGAACTCAAATGTAAGTATGTTAAGGCCTTGGGGACTTTTGGGGCTAAATTGAGGTGGGGTCAAATGATGGAATTAGTCATTTTTAAAATTTTTTTTGCATGGTGCAGCAATCAAATGTACATATGTTAAGGCCGAAAACCGCACCGTTTGTTCATTTTCACCAGGATTTGATGTCCCCTGGGGACATTTGGGGCTAAATGAGGGGAGGGGACAAATGTTGAACTTAGTCATTTTTTATTCCTCGTTCACTGTGCACTCACGGGGACCATGCATGCTTCACTTATTTACATTAGATTTGAAGGTTATATTCAACCGGGAAGCAGGCCAGCAGAACAGTGTTCCACAGGCGGGAAGTTCTGTGAAAGAAACTTTGTTCATGGAATATGCATTTAGGCATTATTAAAATTAATATCAAATAGATATTTATTTAAAATATTAAAAACAACAACAAAAAAGAAGCCAATGAGAAAGTTACAATAATGTACTTGAGAGAAAAGAAGGATAAATAAAGAGCTGTCCAGAGTTAGGTTACTTTGGAAGCCGTTTAACACATGCCAATATGGTAAATGGACAAACCGATGATGATGATGATGATAGATAGATAGATAGGAGGAGGTAAAAGACCAATGACGTCATAGTTCAGTTTTTTTTAAAGCGCATTCGTTTGTTACGAGAAATTATTTGGTATACATGCAATAGTTTAAAACTCCTTCATTTAAAATATTTTAAACACCTCCACCTCCACCCCCCACCATAAAACAAACTTCAAACCAAATATGCGTCGTTTTATTTCTTAAGGGAGCGAAACTGCAAATTCTTCGTGTGACTTGACTCTGAGGTATGCGACTCAACGACCGATTTTCTGCGATCAGTCTTCTTCTCCGACATTTATTTTCCTTATCTGAGAAATGCAGTCTGCGACGAGGTCGACCGTTTCTTAGAGAGAAACTTACACACAAGAATTCGGTGACGCGCGCTTTTCACCCTACATAAACGAGAGGGGAGGGACAGTGCATAGGGGGTGCAAAACGGCATAGCTGTTGTAAGAAGTTGTGAAAAATATCAGTGCATGTTTACATTAGTGATTTTCTAAACGAATGAATTTCAGGTGAAAACATTATTGCGTACTTACATATCATGGCGAAATTTGTATAAAAGAAAAATCCCGAAAAATGCTCCAGTATAAAAATAATTACAGTTAGAATTTATTGAATTATTTTTTTATTGTATTTTATAATATGGAAGAGTTGTGCGACCAATTCATTGTAAGGAGATAACCTCGACTTAAAAGCTTTGAAGAAGATATCTGGGAACGTGATTGTGGCTGATTTTTTATTTAAAATATTTTTAGCATATCATCTGCTGGATTCTTTTTTGTTAAGTTTTGAAATTTCTTACTAATTTCGCTTTGATACGTAAGTATGTAATGTTTTCACCTGAAATGCGTTGCCTAAAAAAATCACAAATCTATACAAGCACCAACATATCTTATATTTACACACACACACACACACACACACACACACACACACACACACACACACACACACACACACATATATATATATATACACACATACACACACATATACACACATGCACACACACACATACACACACATGCACACATACACACATATACACACACACGCACACACACACATATATATACACATACACACACACATATATACACATTACACACATGCACACACACATACACACATGCACACATGCACACATACACACATATACACACATATACACACACATGAACACACACACACATATAATATGAAATTCTTTTCCGCTTTTTTATGCTTTTTCTAATATCTTTTTTTCCTAATCATAATAATCAAAAAGTCACGAATATGGCAGGGTAAGAAAAAAGCGAAAAATAAACGGTGGGAAAATTACATAGAAACTAAATTGTCCTAAAAGATTTTCTTTTTGCTTGCAACGAGAAGGTCACAAAGACTTAATAAAAATAGTCTCTAGAATTTTTAAATGAAAGGGTGAGTGCGACTTACTCAAGATCGTAAACATGTCAGCACTGGAATTCGTGGCACACGCATGGTTATTTATAAGGTGGTCACAAATTGAAGAACCATACGTATTATTCAGAACATCCGAGGGTGAAAAATTTCCATAACGAATCTTTGATGGTACATGTTGTTTCAAACGGAAGTCTAATTTTTGCAATGTTCGCCCAACATAGTGCGCACTGCAACTACATTTAAATAAATAAACAATAGAATTATTATTGGGGAGAACATCTTTGCAAATGGACGACAACATAGGACTGGTTGAAAAAAGATAATTGCTTAGCAAATCGGTCACTAAAGTAACCTAGCCAAGGTAGACGTAGGTAAACAGGACATCTATTAACTATAATTTCTTTAGGTTTATAAAAATTGGAAAATTTCTTGTTAATAGTAGTTTCAACGATATCTAAGGGGTAACCATTGTTACACAGGGTCTTAGTAATAAATTTTAGCTCATCATCCAGATTAACTTTAGAAAAAATCATCAAGGCCCTATATGCTAAAGTCTTAATTAAATTGTATTTTTGGTTTGTAGGACGAAAAGAGTCCCAACGCGTATAGAGACCGGTAAATGTTGGTTTACGATAAACAGAAGGAAACATGAGGATGTCTTGGACACAAGAACATCCAAAAAAACGGAAGAGTAGAATTCGGTTCCTTGTCTACCGTACACTTAAGGGTTGGATGAACATTATTGAGGGACACACACACACACAAAAAGCATCCGCATTCGTCTCTGTCAAATAAGCAAAAAAGTGTTATCAACATACCGAAAGTAAATGTCTGGTTTATGCAAACCAGATAATAGGCCCTGTTCATGAAAACCCACAAAGATATTAGCCAACGCTGGTCCCAATAGGGGACCCATGGCCACACCATCTGTCTGTCTGTACATAATATCATTAAAACTGAATTCAACCGTGGCGAATTTCATCAATTCTACAAAAATATTTTCTGGAATTGAGGGAGTTGAAAGTCGAAACCAAGTTCCAAAAACAACTTGTCAAATGGGTCAAAATGGTGTTCTTCCGACTTTCATTTCTAATTTAATTCGACCCACTGGTTCTATTCGCCTCCGTTTGTATTGTTTGCCTAAGACCCATAAAACTCATATTATCTTTGATAGGATCCTCTCAACATATGTTAGCTAAATGGTTTACAAGTATTTTAGAACCCGTTTTGGAACGTTATAGTTTATTTTGCATTGAATACTCTTTTAATGTTTGCATTTATAAAAAAAAGTGTTGCATTAGAAGACTTTCGACTTGTTTACCCTCATTATATCGACATACCCTCATTATATCGACATACCCTCATTATATCGACATACCCTCATTATATCGATATACCCTCATTATATCGACATACAATCATTATATCGACATACCCTCATTATATCGACATACAATCATTATATCGACATACCCTCATTATACCGACATACCCTCATTATATCGACATACCCTCATTATATCGACATACCCTCATTATATCGACGCTTACAAGTCTCTTTGCTACTTCGGTTGCTTGGAGACCTGAGTAAAAAGTAACAGTTAGGAATCTTTTCTTGACAATCAGCCCGGCAGGTGCGGGACCAGGAACTGGCTCAGTACTTGTCGGACTGAGGTAAGCCGCCTTCGAGTTCCACCTTCCCAGGCCTTGCCACCCGGCTTTCGGGTGGGGCAAGTTTATTGCTTGTTGCCTGAGGCGCCCCATCGCCCGATGGGGATGCCCAGACAATTTTTTGTTAGACCTTAATGCCGCTCCTTTAGGCTTTCTGTTCTTGTGTCACATCTTGCTGATGTTGAGCAGCAAGAAAATATCTACCGGCATACGATGCGATAGGGTTACGAATCTAACCTATGATTATGCAGCGCCGTGAGTTGAGTTTATAATTGCTGGAGAAATTAGAGATAGGTCGGGATTTGCGTCCCAGAAGTTAAAAGGACGCAAAGATGCAGAAAAATCTAAGTAAGAGGTTGCAACTCCGGAGAAGCCACGGAATTGTGAAAATGTAAATAAAACAGAGGATAAAATAGAAAAAGAAATTGTTTAAGCGTCACTTGCATGGAAGTAAGAATCTGCTTCTGTAGGGTTTCGACCAGATGCCAACCGTTGGGGAACAAATCTCTACTTTTATAAAAAGAAAACTTTGTGTGTGTGTGTGTGTGTGTGTGTGTGTGTGTGTGTGTGAGAGAGAGAGAGAGAGAGAGAGAGAGAGACTTGATGTATCTGGCAATGTTCTTAGATAGGTTTTGTATCGGAATATCTTCGATAAATATCGATAATCAATAAAAATCCGACGATAGAAGTAACAAGCGATTTTGATCAAAATTAACACCTTATACAGCCTAACATCACAAATGCATTTGAAAAGTTTTATATCGACACAAGCAGAAAAAACCGGCATATGAAATCAACAGTGGGGTTTATTGATATGACAGGGGTGCGTTCGAAATGAATGTTTCTGTTTAAATCACAATTTAACCATGATACTTGACTTTTTTATTTTCAAATTAAATTCAAGCCGTTTGATTTAAAAATGATTCTAGAGAACCAATAGAAGATTACTATGCAATGTAGACCATACAGGAGGCATGAGAAGTTTTCTAATCATCGATTATAAACTTAACTTTCAGATTTAAAAAAAAATTGAAAAAAAAAATTATGATTTTATGGTCGGGTGATCATTTTTCAATTATAACGTTCTACTAAATTGAACATCAACTTTGTGACCATCATCGAGAAAAAAAAAATGGTGACTCTCTCACGTGGCCGGTGAATATTCCCGCCTATTACGTCCTTTCGTTTGAAAGAATCCCAATTATAAGAAAGTGTGAAAAAAAAAAAAAAATTTGAAGAATTTGATAAAAATTTAAATGATCACCCCAAAAATGGATCTTTTCCGATATTTTTGGAATTTTTTTTTTCGACGCTAAAATAGAACATTACCATGATATTCGTTTTCAGCATACCCGAAGAACTGTAAATGTCGTTATTTTAAAGGTGTGTCTTCAGTTGGAAAAAAATAAAAAATTACTCTAGATAGATAGCTGGAGAGAGAGAGAGAGAGAGAGAGAGAGAGAGAGAGAGAGAGAGAGAGAGAGAGAGAGAGAGAGAAGGGAGTTAAGAAAGTTCGCTTCGTAATTCCTTTTGTAGACGAAAATATTCACCGGTCACGTGAGAGCTGCTATTTTTTTCTCGATGATTACCACAAAATGAGGGTTCAATTAAGTAGAACGTTATAATTGAAAACTGATCCCCGACGTTAAAAGTTATAAAACATATTTTTTTTTCAATTTTATTTTTTAAATCTGAAGGTTAAGTTTATAATCGATGAACTTAACGTGAGAAAAGTTTTAAAAAAATGTGTAAATTGTGGAATACAATACCAGATGGCTAATCAATAGAGAATCAATGTGTAGACACAACAGTCTAAAATCAAATCATAATCACATTGACACACTGGTTCACGCGAGATCGCCGAAGTTAATATGTTTTTCTCATGTAAAAAAAACCCTACTCGATCAATTTACGTATTAAATTTTTTTTGTTTTACCTATATTGTGCGTGATTAAAAACTATCCATAGACATTTACAATTTGATGAAAGAAAATGTATGTTTTTCGCATCCCAGATTATTTGTTTACGATTATTTTATTTGTATTTTTCATTGTAAGTTGGTATTGTTAACCCCCCCCCACAAAAAAACCCAAACAAAAAAAACAAAAACAAAAAAAACAAAAAAACAAACAAACAAAAACAAAAAAGCTAAAAAACAAAACAAAATATTTTTCTAATGTAAAAAAAAAAAACAACCACTTGATCAATTTACATGTTTTAAATAAATATTTGGTATATTTTACGAACAAACCTCGCGTATTTTACCTCCCAAAAAGAAATCAAAATCTATTTTTTAATAATTCGTTTCAACGACCTTTAAAAATAATATAAAAGAGGGAATTTTTTTTTAAAATAATAAAAATTTTACATTTAAGAGTGGGGGATCAATTTATTATATCAATTTAACGTAAAATGAGAACTCCCCCTTTTTTTTAGCCACGTAGCGGTAACGAGACATGTAATCGTTAGCACTTTTACAAGTTTGGTAGCGGGTGGGGAGGGGTCATGAGTTCCAAACATTTTAAAAATACGTAGAAACTCTGCTAGGAATTTTTATGCGGGGGCCTTCAAAATCGACAGAGATTTGACCATTCTTGTAATGATCCGGCCCCTGTTAGTTTTGTGGAAGAGTCCCAATACTAATATATATATATATATATATATATATATATATATATATATATATATATATATATATATATATATATATATAGTGTGTGTTACTTGTTTTTGCGATACGTTTTGAATGAATTCAATTATTTACGAAAGTTCATTTTTACCTAAATGCGAGCTAGGAATAATTTTACCTTTAACCAATTTGATACCCCATATGGGAAGCAGCATGTATAATTGTTTTTTTAAATGTAATTTTTAATATATATATGTGTGTGTGTGTGTGTGTGTGTATATATATATGTGTGTGTGTGTGTGTGTCTGTGTGTATATATATATGTGTGTGTGTATATATATGTGTGTGTGTATATATGTGTGTATATATGTATATGTGTGTGTGTATATATATGTGTGTATATATGTATATGTGTGTGTATATATATATGTGTGTGTATATATATGTGTGTGTATATACGTGTGTGTGTATATATATGTGTATATATATGTGTATGTGTATATATGTGTGTGTGTATATATTGTGTGTGTATATATATATGTGTGTATATATATGTGCGTGTGTGTATATATATATGTGTGTGTATATATATGCGTGTGTATATATATGTCTGTGTGTATATATATGTGTGTGTATATATATGCGTGTGTATATATGTGTGTGTATATATATGCGTGTGTGTATATACATATGTGTGTATATATATGTGTGTATGTATATATATATGCATATATATATGCATATATGTATATATATATGTGTGTATATATATGTATATATATGTATATATATATGTGTGTGTGTATATATATATGTATATATATGTGTATATATATGTATATATATATGTATATATATGTATATATATGTGTATATATATGTATATATATGTGTGTATATATATGTATATATGTGTATATATATGTGTATATATGTATGTATATATGTGTATATATGTATGTATATATGTATATGTATATATATGTATATATATGTATCTATGTACACATATATGTATATATATATGTGTATATATATGTATATATATGTAGTATATATATATGTGTATATGCAGTATATATATATATATATATACTACGAGAGAGAGAGAGAGAGAGAGAGAGAGAGAGAGAGAGAGAGAGAGAGAGAGAAGGCGTAATTTCAAACACGTTATCACGTGTTCAAGCCAACATAAGGAAATAGGGTGAAAAAGACACACATAGCTGCATGGAACAAAATTAAATTTGATTTCATTATTTTGTTTGCATATCAACCTATTTTTCGGGTCATTTAATGCCAAAATTTTTATTGTATCTACTTCTAATCTTCTACGCCCGAGTTTATCTTCAGATATGAAATGGAAAACACGCATCCAATTTGTTGCTACACAACCCTCCACACACAACTCTGAACACAATGCATCGAAAAGTACATTTCACTGGGTCGGTCACGTGATTGTTTTATAGAACAAATATACCAATCTTGTTCATGGCTTCGTCATCGTCACAAAAGCGTTTCCACCAATGATCTGGAAAAGCGCACGCCTTTTGTGCGTCGAGCCATGACCTTTATAAAGAGAAGACCTCTTCACCGAATCGAGCTTATCAGCCGACGTCACAGTGGTTGGTGCTATCACTGATAAGAAAGGCGCCTTAAACCGCACTTTTACACGCTACATTTAGATATAAGACGACGGTGATTTCCACTTGAAAGTGAAATAGACAATAAGATGACTTTATTTATATGAGGTGCCTTCAATAAGTTTCCAGACTTTTTTTTGTACGGGTATTTAAAATTGTCGTAGACTTTTAAAAATTCAGTATGTTATTGCTATACATCATTGTGTATGGTTTCAGGTTCAAATGAACAGCTACAACAGGAATTGGAATAGATCCTACTAAAGCCTGGTGAATTTCAAAACTACAATCTGGACGTGAACGATATGCAATAAAATAACGATATGCAATAAAATTCTGTTATAAACTTAGAAAAAATTATACAGAAACGTATGGAAATCTTCAGACTGCTTTTGGACTATCTTGCATGAATTGAGCATCAGTTTTTGAGTGGCATGAGAGATTCAAGGAAAGCAGGGGAGCTGAGAGAGATAAGAGGCGCAGGAGGAATAAGGAAATCAGAACACCATAGTTGATTGGCCAAATAAAGAATTTCATAGATAAGGACCATCATGTGTCTATAGTGTTAATAAGTGCACAGTTTGATGTTTGTGTGGGATCTGTGCACAAAATTATTCGCGAGGAACTGAAGATGCGGAACATTTGCGCGAAGTTTGTCCCAAAGGTGTCCAGAGAATATCAAAAAGAAAGACGTTGTCATGACAACAGGAAGAGGGTCGAGCTGATCAATTGATGATCTGGTGACCTGCGATGAAAGCTGGATCTACTACCAACAGACAGAGTTACCAGTGGAAGAATCCTGGTTCTCCCAGACCCAAGAACGCCAGTCAGAACTAATCCACCAAGACACTTATGATAATCCCTCCCTTTTTGTTGACAGAGCGTATATTTATTTCCGAATAGGTTTCAACTTTTTGTATTGTTAAGTTTAGTAATTGACAATTTGTTATTTTCATCGGTTGTTAATGTTTGCCCTGTTAAAAATATTATTAATCGTTTGTTTACATTTGAAAAAATATTTAACGTTTGGTTTTAGTTTGTTTATTAGTTATTGTTTGTTATTTCCGTCAATTCATATTTACAATATTTGATTGTATTTTCTCCGCAACAAATAGGTTGATATTGTAACTTCAAAAGTATAATCGGATTTACTTCATATGCAAGTCATTATGTTGTAATAGTTTCTAAAAAAAAAAAAGTTCAAATATTTCACAATCAAAATAATAAACGAATTTTCATCTTTAAAATCGTCCATGCATGTATTCATTAAAATCTAGCAAATTGATTTGGAATCTATATATCTAGAAAAGTGAAAGTGTGTGTGTGTGTCTGTCTGTGTATATTTCCCTACACAATAACTCTGTCAATTTCCAGTCTACAGACACAAAATTTGATATACAGGGTACTGAGATTTGGGAAAATCTTTGTAATCAGTTTTCAGCCAGAAATATGGCTGTTGAGGGGTAAAAGTTCAACAATTTGACTTTTGAAAACTCTACTAAACTCCTCAAAACATTTTAGGTATAAATCCTTGAAATGTTAGATATAGGTTCCTTGGACATGGATCTAACTTAATAATTTGTTTTGAGCCCGAAACAATAAATGTTAAGGGGTCATAATAAGGGTCAAAATTAAAATTTTTTTTGACCTCTGTGGTCTCTACCAAATTACTCAGAGAATTTCTTGTCTAAACATTTGAAATTTTACATAAAGGGTATTCAGAGATAGGGCAAGCTTTTTAATCGGTTTGGGTAAAAAATTTGAGCTACAAATATATAAATTTATGTATGTATGTTTGCATGTCTGCCTAAAACTTTCGACAGAGGCGACGGATTTTCACAATATCACTATACTTTAGAAGCTCGACCCTTCAGACGACAAATATCGAAAAATTGGCTAAAAACATTAATTTCTTCACCCTCAACTGGGCACTTTTCTACAGGGAGGGGTCGCTTTTTTCGTCGATATTTTCGAAAGTCATCCGTTCTTTTCAATTGTATTGCCTTAATTTAAACCTACGTTACTTCCGGTTTGGCGATGGTCGTAACAGCAAAGACGTCACGTTTTTTCCCGTTCTTTTCCTCCTTCGCTGTACGGGTTCGAGCCTGCCTTCCTACTACCACTTTTTTTTTTTTTTTACTCAACACACACCTCCAAACACCCGGGCAATGCCGGGCACCCCTGCTAGTATAGCATAAATGGATTTGAAAATTCTATTTATTTTCAGTTAAAGGGTACCTAATCACCATAATCTCCCTTGAACACGTAAATTGGAATAATATTAAGTAAATAAAGTAAGCTACAACACAACTTACTTTTCTGGAATTAAAAATTTGAAAATCTATAGAATTGCCTACGAACCAAAATAGGAATAATAGATTTTCAAATATGGTAAGAAGCACCAGTAAGTCAAGGTAGTCAATCCAAAGTGCTCAATATCCAGGTATGTTTAAAGGTCTTGTCGTCCGAGAGAAACAATGTCACTGTGCTTTGTTGTACAATTTTATACAAGAAAAATCTACGCAACGTTATTGGAGGTCGTACGAGTAGAATATCATATCTAGTAAGTCGTATATAGTAATAAAAAAAGTGCCCAATATCTTTAATAGAGTAAGTATGTAAAAAAAGTCGCGTTGCCGAGGAGAGCAAAATTAATATGTTTTGTGATACTATTTTATTTAAGATAATCTACTCGAATTTGGCCGGAATAAAATGTTATAGTCACTTAAAAAAATATTTACATCTTAAGGATAACAGGTGTATTCAAACGCAACTTTATTTCTCTTTTTTTATATGACCCGGGAAACGTCGGGGTAGCCATGATAGTCTATTATATAAAAGGGTAGTGTCTGTGCGTGTGTATGTGTGTATGTCCAGCTAAAAGTAAAAAACTAAAAATCAAAAACACACAAAGTTGGTATATTCTTGATCAGTGTTGCACTGGATGAATAAAATTTAAACTTTAAAAAAATATTCAATTTTTGGGAGTCAACTGGTTAGATTTTGTCAGGGTTTTTCAGTTTTTTGATGTACTAATTTGGAAAGAAAATGCTGACTTATTTCTAGAGGAATCTATTATATAAAGCAGAGAGAGAGAGAGAGAGAGAGAGAGAGAGAGAGAGAGAGAGAGAGAGAGAGAGAGAGAGAGAGAATGGGTTGGGCAGAAGAGAAAGAGGAGATTGGGGAGAGAAACACCGAGAGACAAAAAAAAAATAGAAGTTTTAATATAAATATGTTACACTTTTGGCCCGGGCAATGCCGGGTAGCCTCGATAGTATTACAGTTCAGCTTCGGTATAAATAGGATCGTTAACCTTTCTTTTCTGTTTTTTTTTTAATGCAATTGTTAAAGTTTTGATAATCTTACGCAAAACGTTTACTTATTTATTATTGACGGCCCGTCATTCCAGCATGTCTCACTTGCACCAAAACGCATGACGTCACAGTTGATTGCAAAGGCGTCTTTACGAAGGCCACGGTCTCGCACGCTTCTATCGATTGACGAAAGCTAAATTGGCACGAAAGGATTGCGATTGGCTCGCCTTGTTCAATGGAAGCTGCTGATGGACATTAGAGGATGCGAGAGAAACATCAAAACAATTATCGGTGAATATAAACACGTGCACGTATAGCGGAAGCAGGAGGTTCTTTTTTATCCTCGGGGAACACCCGAGGTGCCTTAATGGGTGTGTGTGTGGGAGAGGGGGGGGGGGTAAAGATTAGGAATTTACGGTAATTTATTTCAATTAATGTCATTATACTTACACTCCGTATCTCATCCAATAAATGAGAAGTAGTTTTGAACCCCTCCCCTCAACAATTGAATATTATAGGAAAAATATAATAAATTAATAATAATAATGAATTAATTAATAATAAGGATAAAGAGGTCTTATTGGCTGAAAGCAAAAAGACGAAGAATTCCTCTTTCAATCACAAGCAATGCCTGGTCTTCCTACTCTCTCTCTCTCTCTCTCTCTCTCTCTCTCTCTCTCTCTCTCTCTATATATATATATATATATATATATATATATATATATATATATATATATATATATATAATTTAAAGGAGATTAGAACAATAGTCTAAAGAGCTGAGTGTATTTCAATGTAACAGTGAAATTACTAGTTTAATTAAAATACAGGAAAGAGAAAGTGCTCGTTGTAATTTAGATATATAATAAGCTCGATAGGTAAATATCTTAGAGCTAATTCAATATTAAGTAATGTGACTGATAATTTAAAATTTAAAAATCAAATTATAATTAAATTAAAAATCCGTTTCATAAGAAGGAACAACAACAAAATCAATTATCTGTACGGTCTCTCTCTCTCTCTCTCTCTCTCTCTCTCTCTCTCTCTCTCTATATATATATATATATATATATATATATATATATATATATATATATATATATATATAGAGAGAGAGAGAGAGAGAGAGAGAGAGAGAACTAAAAAGGAACAAACCAAGTTATGTGTTCATCAACGTTTCGTCTTTATTTCGAAACGTTGATGAACACATAATATATATATATATAAAATATAGATATATATATATTTATAAATTACTAACTAGCTCTATCTACGTATTGAGCACTTTTGAAGTAAATACTTAAAGTTTACGCATAAATCTATACTTTCGTATATTAAATTTATGTGAGTAAATGAAGTAGTTATATATATATATATATATATATATATATATATTATTATTATTATTATTATTATTATTTTTATTATTATTATTATTATTTATTTATCTATTTTTTTTTTTATTTATTTTGCAAATTAGTCCACTGGGCAAATTATTCCTCGTAATATCCAATATTCATAAGAGAACTGATTCTATAATATATATATATATACATATATATATATATATATATATATATATATATATATATATATATATATATATATATATATATATATTATCAAGCAAGTCTAATTGAATACGACAGAGTTATCCCTTTTTCCAATCTTTCTGTATATCTGTATATCTTTTGCATTTGCTGAGCTGTCTTTTTAATTTCAGCAGGCATATAATTTAATATGGCACCCAAAAGTTGTTGTTCGGCCATTTTCTCACCACCACCCAAGTTACCCTTTAAATATCGGCATAAAACCAGACTGATTGGCTAGCACCCCCTCTTTTTACGCTAAGAAAGCTAAGTCAAACTCCGCGGACCCAAAGCTAAGAAATTTTTCTACCCGTAACTTTTGAAGTCTACTAATCTAAAAATACTAACATTCTGTGTTTTTGCAAACTTTTGCCTTATTTTTTCCTTATTCCAGCTTTGACTTTAATCCTGAATATTTGTCTTGTTTTCTTTTTATTTATCTTTTTTTTCCCCTAAATCTTCTTTATCAAATATACTATTATTAACCAATACTTTTTTCTTATATTTAAAACGAGAGAACAAAAAAAGTCTCCCATGAAATTGAACATTTTCCAAATTATACCTGCATATTATCTGAACTCAAAAACACAAGCATTTTTTTCTCTCTAAAGTATGCATTACTTCTAGCTAGTCTAAACTTAATACGTAACCCTAAAGGTATTACTTCTTAACCAGTTTTTTAAACGAGTTAAAATAACCAGACTTTCTAATTTGATAAAAGTTCGATTATAGCATGTTTATTATGGGGTGGAGCTGGAATGCTTGAACATTCTAGCTCGAGGTAGATAAAGGCAAAAAGTATCCATGTATTAATATGGGAAGGGAGAATATCTTCAAATAATATCCCAAACTGTGAATGGGGCAACGGACTTATTACTTAGATATTAATAAGTCCTTCTCACCTTTTTTCCCCCCATTTTTTCCCCCTAATGGAGAGTAGATAATGCATGTAGATGTGTTATCGGCAGCTCCAGTAACCCTCGTTTCTCCTATTTTGTCCTTCAGTCCTCATTTCCAATGAGTGATTTTTCTGACAAAGGGTGAAGAAAAAGCTGCTTTCCAGGTCGGTAGTACTTTGTGAACAGTAGCCTGAGATGTCGGAAAATTTCTGTTTCTATGTCCATCCTTCTGGTCATGCCACTAGTAAGGGTGCTGGATGTAAACGTTTAATCTGGGCTGACGTTATCCGCCTGATAGTCAGAGACCCGAACCTTGGATTAACCACTAAGGAGGCTGTCATACCAGCAGGTGCAAAGTACCGGGGCTGCTGTATTGCCATTTGGTGAATGGATTCTGGACCATACAGTAGTTTCTGGTAGGGCCTCTCGATGCCATAGTAGTGGGTAATTGTTACGGCTTTACCTTATCATGTGCTACAAAAAAAAAAAAAAATTCTTGCCTTTTTCTCTAGTACTTTCCCTCTCTGTCCTGCTCTAACCAACTCTATCGACCTGCTCCAAAAATCCCAAAATCTCAACATTACAAATCTAAAAAACAAAACAAAAAAAAACACACACACACGAATAAACCTAGAACCCCATCCTCCAACGTGGACCCCTACTAACAGGTATCCTTCTCCAACATCAGGGGTCTACGTTCCAATCTTCCAGAGGTTGAAACCCAATTACAGGAGACGAAACCGGACATATTCTTTCTAAGTGAAACTGGCATAGGGCCAACCACTTCCCTAGACAAATTCGTAATTAAAGGATACTCTAACTTAACATGTAAATCTAACCCCCAAGATCGACATGGGCATGAAATTTGTGCCTACATCAAAGATGGCTTTCCATGTGGTAGGGATATCTCCAGGGAGGTGACTTGTTTGTAGTAGACAGTTCCACAGAACAAAATATTCTTACCGTGTCGAAACCCGGGAAAGAACATGTGAAATTGCTCCAGAAAAGGTTTAATATTTATGAAGCAATTCTGGTTTCTGATTGGTTTGTAGCAGAATGTGAATTATTTGATTCGTCAGTTCTTAGCAGCATCGTTTATAAATAGAATCGTCCGACTGTGTGGGATCATACCCCATTAAAACACTCTTTTGATGCGATGTCTCCTAGCGGCTTCGGCTGCATGGAGACAGGGTAGTACCAGTCAAGGATTCGTCACTTGACACTCAGCCCAATAGGTGAGGGGCCGGGAACCGGCCCAGCACCTGTTGGACTGAGGTACACCGCCTGGGTAATACCTAGGAGGTCCACCCTCCCAGGCCTTGCCACAGGGCTTTCCGGTGGGGCAAGTTTATTGCTTGCTGCCTGAGGCGCCCCGACCGGGGAATGCCGACGGGGTTACTCAGGCAATTTTTAAAATTGCAGGAGTGCCCCTCCTTTAGGGGAGCCTGCGGGGTTCCCACTTTCCGGCCTTGTGCCACATTTTGCTGAGGTGGGCAGCAAATAAATATCTACCCCATTAAAACACTCTTTTGATGGGATGTCTCCTAGCGGCTTCGGCTGCATGGAGACAGGGTAGTACAAGTCAAGGATTCGTCACTTGACACTCAGCCCAACAGGTGAGGGGCCGGGAACCGGCCCAGCACCTGTTGGACTGAGGTACACCGCCTGGGATAGCTTCCGTACATTCATATCTGATGTATCTCTGCATTCCATGTTTAAAAAGTATGTGTCCTCTATAGTATCAAACCTGACCGAATGGTTAATTGAAGGCATAGACCGATTCCAACAAAAACCTATCAGGCAGCCATGGTTCTCCCCAGAATGTGCTGCTGCCATCGCGCACAGAAATCACTTTTTCCATAGCTACCAACATAATAGATGTTCTGAGACTAAAGCTGCTTTCAGGACTGCCAGCAACCACTGTAAAAGAGTAATAAAAAATGCAAGAGAGCTATATGCTCAGTTCGTTAAATCCAAAGTAGCGAGCAGCGGCTTGGTTCCCACCAGTTCTGGCAAATAGCAAGTAGGACCCTGAATAGAAGCGCCCACCATCATTAATGGACCTGATAAGGCCATACAATTTGCCAAGAACTTTGCAGCTAATTCTACCCTATGCGACGAAGGCCATCAACTCAATTTTTTTATGTTATCACGTATTAGTAAGAGCCTTTTTTTATGTTATCACGTATTAATAAGAGCCTAGGAAATGAAACATGCTAACTCTGACTTTAATATACCGTTTCTTATCTATTTTCATTTCTCTACAGAGAAAGGGTGAGAAATTTGTTTTAGTAGTGCTCTGGAGGTCTCCTTAGTTTTATGCTTTCACTCTTCACATAAAAAAATAGGAATTTCTTTTCTTGGCGGTAGGGGGGGGGACTTTATATTATTTAACATAATCTATTTGTTCTTATTTTATTGGCTTCATACAACGCCGGGTAGCCTTGCTAGTCAATAAGAAAAGCCAAGTGATTGACCGGCAATAAAATATAGAATCAGATCAAATTTCAAAGGCTCAAATAGCTAAAGGCTCAAATTTCATAAATTTATCAGCGGAGAAAGCGAGATCAAATGTCTTTATTAACGCGAGATGTTGATATTTAATCTCGCTATTCATTTTGAAATGATTCGCTTTATTTAAGGAAACAAGGAAATAATGAAAGGCTATGACACAATTAAAAGTTGAATACGACACACATTCAAGGATGACGGAAGAATCTGTTGAGTAAAATATAAAAACTGAAGAGAGGATTGTTTACAAGAATGAATTGTATTTTTTCATTTTGTTTTATGAGGTTTTTACTTACAACAAACTATCTCTACCAGACGTTGGCCGGAATATATCGGCCCAAGAAAGAAGAATATTTTTATATTTTTAATCTCTGTGTTCCGAGTGACGAACCTCGGTGCAGTTGCATACCTGACCAAATTTCGAATCGAAATTTTATTAGTATTCTACAAGATAAACACACACACACACACACACACACACACACACACACACACACACACACACACACACACACCGCACATACACACACACGCACACACACATCGCACACACACACACACGCCACACGCACACACACATTAAAACACACACGTGCACACACACGAACGCACACGCACATACACTAATATACACGCGCGCACACACGCACGCACTAATATACACATGCACATACACATACAAGGAACGGTTAGAATCTTAAAAAGATCTCTCGGTTTAAGTGACTAAAATAGTGGATGTATGTCTGACATTTGATAGGATTCCCATCCCCATAAAAACAAAACGATTAGAAAATTAAAACACACACACACACACACACACACACACACACTGACACACACACACACACACACTCCCTCTCTCTCTCTCCCTCTCTCTCTCTCTCACACACGCACGCACACACACTCTCTTTTTCTCTCTCTTCCTCCCTCTCTCTCTCACACACACACACTCAAACACACACACACACACACTCCCTCTCTCTCCCTCTCTCTCTCACACGCACGCACACACACACACACACACTCTCTCTCTCTCTCTCCCTCTTTCTCTCTCTCACACACACACTCAAACACACACACACACATTTATATAAATGAAAAGTCAGAATTCTTTATCTTACCTGAAGTATAAATGTACAATACAATAACTCGTCTATAGTAAATAAAGGGCAAAATACAATCTTAATACTTCGAATACAGTAGTTGTTAGTATTAGCTCAATAGTTGATCATTAAGATCAAACAGAGCGTAATATCACAGTTATATTACAAGATTATTTTGAAGTACAGAGACCTCATTTTTATTTGTTCAAAGTGAAAGTTTTCAAAATAAAAAGAAGAAAAGAAAAAAAAATGATCTCCCAAAATTACAATACACAAGTGTTCTTTTCTTCTTTGTAGTGTGTTGTCCTACCCGACCCCGCATCCGCCTTTAAACGCAACTGCACCAACCACGTTATTCCACCATCGCATATCGAACAGCGATGCGAACATTCACGCGCAGCTAAATGCGCGCGCACCCCCCCAACCCTCATCCCATCTCATAATCCTCCCGCCTCTCTCTCATCTCGACGGATGAGGATGCAAAGTGCGTTGTTGATATTTTTATATAAACACGTTAGCACGTGTTGTGCGGGCAACGGGCGACGGCAACAGACAAACAATGGCGACCGTAGTCTTTTTTGTCTTCTTTTTTCTCACAAGTGAAGTAGAATTCGCAGTTGTAGTGCACATTGTTTTGTTTCTTCCTATTTCTTTTTTACGAGGATCTCGTATAACATCAATGTCTAGGAACAAAGTGTAGTATCTGTTCTGATGATTAATATAATTAAACTTGCTTTGTCGATGTTTGATAAAAGAGAAATTCTTCTACTCTGCAGCATTTAAATTTTTTTTGTTCCAATCCAGAGTGCCCCCTCCCTTTTTTGGAGGGGGGGGCTGTATTTTTCCGTACAATAAAAGTCGTTTAACTTTGCCCTCGTAGGGAGGCAAGCGAATAGGAACAACAACGACAGTGGTTAACGACACGGGTGTGCCAAGTTCGAATCCAGGTCGTTCCACAGAAACATTTTCGTTTATGGATGTTGGCAACCTTCCCATGGTTTGTCCCGCACGTACCTGATGTATTTCTAGAAAGAATTCTTAATCGAAACGAATGTTAACAATAAGCATATGATTCTTACGAAATGAATGATGCTTAATATCAACGACAATCCTAACCGCCACCACTTGATTGATGCAACTTAATATATGATGGTGGGACCAGCTATGCAGTTTCACTTTTATTTATGAGAGAGAGAGAGAGAGAGAGAGAGAGAGAGAGAGAGAGAGAGAGAGAGAGAGAGAGAGATGTTTTTAAAAATCATCTGATTCATACGAAACGGATGAATGATACCCAACAACAACGACAATTCTCATCACCAGCATCATCAGCATCAGAGAGGTATACTGGCTAAATGTAAGTATACGATATCCTTCTAGAAATAATTATAACTAGAAAGATATCAGAGAAACGAATGTCAACAAAATCACTATGGACGACGCCCAACAAACAACCAAACAACAGGCGGGATGCTCGCAATGACAATATCAAACCCAATTTTGACGTCTTGACTATACGATAATTATTAAATTACCTTGAAAATCAAATTAATTTTGTTTTATTTTTTTTTTCTTACTAATTTCCTACCTGTATTTTAGTTAGGAAATTAATAAAAAAAAAAAAAAAAGAAAAAAAAAATTAATTTGCTTTATCTACCCCAAAATAATATAATCTTGTTAAATGAACGTAAACGTCGATTCGAAGCAAAGCAACCATTTTATTTAGCAACTTGTTTACGTTTTGGGACTTCCTGTTGCCAAAGAAAAAAGGGCTGCTTTAACCAAAACTCATATTTACGACGACATGAAATGTTATATCTCATTTTAAATATCAAATATAAATATTTTTAACGCAAATTTGTCACAAAGAAATCGGTAAAGTAATACTAGTAGTATTAGTAATGATTAGAGCTATGACAACAGCATATTCTTTTTATTGTTTTGGCTCTCAAGTGTGCATCCGTTAATATCTTATATGTGTTTATATAGAGTGATGTGGTTCTCAGTTGATAAATTGTGTCTAACTGAGTCGGATATATACTCGAGAGACAGAACAATGATAAGAATATTCTGTTGTTATAGCCCTAGTAATGATTTTCGCCTACTACTACTACTACTACTACTACTACTACTACTACTACTAAGTTAAATTTCAATTAAAAATTAAATTTGAAGATTAAATTAATAGATATATGATGAGCGTCGGGCACAGATATTGATCCTCCTTGTTTTGATTTGAAACCGATGGTACCGATGTTTTATCATCTTCTGTCACACACACACATACACACATACACACAACTGTAATAACGATTGGACCGTCCACCTCCAGAAAATTGTCATCATTAAAAAAAAAAAAAAAAAAAAAAAAAAACACTGGTTAAAAATCAGGCACGAGTGACAGTTTTATGGTTCAATCCTTAATACAAATGATAAAACTGGCACTTCTACGCCGTCATTGCTGACAAAATGAGAACAATCTAACCCTGGAAATTAAATTTAAAAAAACGAGTTGATTTAAAAATTCCGTTTAGGTCTTCTTCAGTTCGAAATATGCAACCCAAGAAGGTTGGAGGTTACATCGACCGAGATGCTGTAAATGTAACAACAGATTTGAGCTGACACACCAACCCTAACCCTAACCCTAACCCTAACCCGACGGCACACCAACCCTAACCCTAATCCTAACCAACCCTTTTTAGGTTATTTAACTTTAGAAAACCTTCTTATGCCTCGTTTATCTCTTTATATTCTCATGCTTTTTTTTTTTTTTTTTTTTTTTTTTACACAGTGATCACCACTTATCAAGGCCCGGAAGCCACTAAGGGATAAGGGTTATTGCAAGTACATTACGTTAGTGTGGAGATTTGATGAAGTGCTTAATTAAGGGGGCGGTTCATTAGGAATTTCTTAATGAATTGACGCTCCAGTGAACACCAACAAACGTAAAACGTAAAAAAATGTGGTGTTCGGTTTAGTTATTTTATAGAGAATTTTTTTTTGTGTTTGTAGGTTTGCAGAACATGATTCAGTTTTGCAAACGGAAAGGGGAAAACCAATAATATTAATGTTTTGTGCATTTAAGATTAGGAAGCCGTTATCATTAGACATACTGATTTGTAAGCACTAGTTATTACAACAGATTGGAGAATAGTAGTCCGAACAAATCAAATAACACAAAATAATGAAAAAGTAAAGCGAGAGAGAGAGAGAGAGAGAGAGAGAGAGAGAGAGAGAGAGAGAGAGAGAGAGAGAGAGAGAGAGAGAGAATGGGTTGCGTAATAAAAATGAATTCAGTGTCGAGCCAATCACGCTAACATTCAATGGCTATAACGATAAAACACAAAAGTGAGAGCGCGTCAATAAACGCAAGGCGAAGGCCCCATTACGCATATTCCACTGTTTATAGGACGGTTTTACGTTTTACGTTTGTTTATGTTCACTGGAGCGTCAATTCATTTGCTGGCTGGAAAATGTGAGCGTTCGTTGTCTTTTCAAAAGATGAAGAATACGGATATTTATAATAATGAGGGTTGTGGAACGCACAGGCGTTTTACAGACTCGCACACAATTGCACACAAATACACACACATACACACGCAAACTTTTGAAAGCGTTCAATAAAAATGCACGGCATAGAATGAAGCATATAATACTGCACGCGAATTCCTTCTCAATACTCCTGCTTACTCAACCGGATATCGCACGACAGGAGTCGGAAATGTTCTTTTTAATCAGTTAGATCTCTATTTTTGCAGTGCTCGACTCGGAGAGTTCATTTCTTGCAAATAAAGAATTCGAACTTTGATTGGTACGTGCACCAATGGCGGAAAACTGATAGGGGGACATAGTTTTGAAAGCTGGTTTATCATATTTTTTTTTATGTTTCCGCTTACTTTTTGATTGCATTTGAAAGCTTAAAGCTTCAAGTTAATTTCCAAAAGAAAAAAAAAGTTATAATGAAAGATGTTTTCACGGTAACATTCGGAAACTGACAAGTCCAGCTAAATTTTGAAGTTAAATAAATGTATTGTAAAAATCCCTTGAAAGATAAATATTAGTTTTCTGGCACTATTTCAAAGATAATTAGTAAAGTCCTAAGATATGGAATTAAATAAGAAAAATCACCTTGTACCCAGAAAAAGTTGAATTAGCCCCCCAAAGCTAGAGATTCTGGCCTCGCACAATAAAAACGAATGAAAAGGCTAGTTGAAAGGAAGGAGGGATGCAAGACCGACTGGTTTTCTTTTTTTTTTCTCCAAGCCGTGCATCTGTACATTCCTATCACGAACCTTTGTATAATTTTTACCATTTTTTAATTTAATTATTTTTATGTGTACCTGCTTTAAATTTTTTTCAATTTCTTTTATTTTTCAAGATTATATAAAAATCATGTTACGCTGAAGATTACACGTTCATTCATACAAGGAAAATATTAAGATCTTACATATAAAAATTATGCTAAAAATGTAATCTAAAAAAAGAGGAAATAATTTTTGGAATTATATTGTGTGTGTGTGTGTGTGTGTGTGTGTGTGTATGTGTGTGTGTGTGTATGTGCGTGTGTGTGTGTGTGTGTGAAAATATTAAATAAACAATGCTTAATTCAATGATAATATTGGTAGTTCGAGAAATTACTGTCAATAATTTCCCCCACTCTTTATCTGTGCCTAAATCCAAATGTATATTCCATGAGCAAAGCTTCTTTCTTAGAACTGCACGCCAGTGGAACTCTCTGCCGCTTACCTGTTTCCCACCTGACTACAACTTGGACGTCTTCAAGTCCAACATAAACAAACTCCTGACAAACTGCCCCCTTAAGTAAGACACTCTATCAAAACCCCCAATACTAATGATTACTACAATACTATCTCATTGATTACTGTACACGCAATAACCCTTATCCCTAAGTGACCTTCGGGCCTTGATAAGTGGTGACCCCCATGTAAAAAAAAAAAAAAAGGAAAAATTAATTTTTCTTCGAGTTATATCGATTTCGTTAATACGGACCTTAGGGGCTTTTTTCGTCATCTTCCTCTACAAAGTATTTTTTTTATTGTTACAAATTACAATGCTTTATTTACATAAAAAACGCGAAAAAATAAATCCATGCGTTTTTTATTAACTACTGAAAACTATAACTTTAGTTACTGTATTTTTTGTTTAAACAAAGTAACACATTTCCACTAAGATCTAAATAAAAACAATTGGTTCATTATATTCCGTGATCATTATTTGATAAATACTGAAAATATCATGAAAATTTGTTAATTTTCTGATTATTGGTGAATTTTTAAATAAAGGGAGGGGGTCCAAATGTTTATACATTTTGAGCATTGACTATTCATTTTGCACGTACCTAAACTTTGATATATATTCTTTTTGTATGAAATCATTCTATATATATATATCTATATTTATATATGCGATTTAACCGTCGCAACAGACAGTCAGCAATATAATTTTGGATATAAATTATTATTAAATTTATGTAATAACAAAAAATCTTGAAATTACGTCTTTTACAATCACAAACTTATTCCTAAATATCGAGTTTGCGATTTTTTATTTAAATTATGTTATATAGAACACTGCCGGGGTATGCGAAGTAATCTGAACTACTACTACTACTACTACTACTACTACTACTACTACTACTACTACTATCATATTTATTATTATTATAATATTTATTATTATTATTATATGATGATGATGATGATGATGATGATGATCGCTTTTGGTGTCTAAAAATATATATCAAGATGAAAGATATTTTAGAATAAAATATCATGGTAGAAAAATTTGGCCTTGACGATTGGGGATCATTTAATTTCAACTCCACGGTGTGAATGCGGTATTGTGGTAAAAGGAGCCGACTAAGAGCACCCGCAAAATTTCGTAGAAAGACCCCCCCCCCCTCCAATCAACAGGGCCCTGTGCCTAAGTATAACGAAGAAGTGGAGTGTTGTTTGATTGTACTATTTTGTATTGTGATAGCTATGATTGTATTTTTTTTATTAGACTAAATAAGTCGGGCTAAGAACACAGTGTAGTATCTGTTCTGATGTTGGATCCCTGTGCCTGTTTTACAAGTACTTTAATAGAATCTGTTCTGATGAACGTATAGCACTCGTGCCCCCTTGACAAACATATCCCGATTAGCCCGTCAAGCAACAAAATCCCACCCCTTCACTGTTGAGGTCTCCAGATGTCGGAAAGCCTTCTTCTCTAATAGTTTTCTTTTCTTCTCGAGCTGCTAGATTTTGGAGTTCCCTTTCTGTTTCGTATTTCCCTGTCGGTACCAACATGAAGAAGTTTAATTGTAATGCGTATATCTTGCTGCTCAACTCCCCATATAGTCCCCCCCTGTAGACATGATCCCAGATAGTAGCCCCTTTGTGTCCAAGTGGTAATACGTCATGTTTAGGGACTATAAGCGTACCCCCCAAGAAAGAAACAAACAAACAAACAAACAAAAAACAAAAAACGAAGATATTTTGCGTGATGTCATTTTTCAGTTAACAGGCCTTGTCTCTCGGTGTTAATAATAATAATAATAATAATAATAATAAATTCAATGTTTCTAAAATAAACAATAAAAAAAAAAACGGTATATTTTTATTTCAACTGTCTTTCAACCTAAACACTCACATTTAAAATGACGACGGTTTTCGGGTATGCTGAAAACGTATATCACATTTAAATTTTGTGCAGACAAGTACTTTTCAGGATATTAAAATCTTTACTATCCAATATAAGTCATTATATTTTTACTGGTGGCCATATTTTTTTCCCAACTGAAAAGTCCTAATAAAGTGCTACAAGACACCCCCTCCTCTCCATGTTAAGAATTGCGAACGTCACTGACATATATTAAGTAATACAGTGGAAAAAATGTCTTCATACTCAGAAAACTATTTTACTAGCAAAAATTTAAATGTGATATTCGTTTTCAGCATACTCGAAAACCTTTAAAAGTCGTCATATTAAATGTGATTGTTAAGGTGGAAAGAAAGTAAGACAATGGCAGAATATTTGAATGGAACCGTAAATGGTAACATTCAATGCTACTAAGACTAAGCTGCTTTCCTTTAACAATTACAAAAAAGTCTTCCCAACCAACCACTGATATCCATGACAAATAACTCCCTACCTGAGAATTCTTCCTTCAAACTCCTCGGCCTAACATTCACGGGCAATATGAACTGAAACAAATACATAGAGGACATTGCAAAGGCTGCTGCAAAGAAGGTGGGTTCCCTCTATCAAGGTAGAAGACTACTCACACATGTGACTATCCTGTATCTCTACAAAGCCACCATTCGTCCATGCATGGAGTATTGCTGCCACATCTGGGCTTGTGCATCTACCACTAGTCTCTCCCTCCTGAATAGCCCCCCTCCCATGTTTTCAATCTAATAGGTCCAACTTTGTCAACTAAGCTCCAGCCCCTGTCCCATCGCCGCAATGTTGCATCACTGTGCCTTTTTAAACAAATATTCTAGTGGAATGTGCTCTGATGAACTCGTTGCACTTGTGCCCATTCGACGTACATATCCCCGGCAAACCTGCTTAGCAACAAAATCACACCCCTTCACTGTTGAGGTCCCTAAATACCAGAAAGCTTTCTACTCCAATAGTTTCTTTCCTCGGACACCTAGGCTTTGGAATTTCCTTCCTGCTACTTGTTTCGCTGACTGTACTGATATGCATAAGTTTAAATGTAATGTAAACCAACATCTTGTTAATTTTTCTTATTTCCCAAATAGTAGCCCCTTACGTCCAAGTGGTGATAATATTCCTTGTTTGGGGTGAATTTGAGTAAAAAAGCAAGTAAAAAAAAAAAAAATGAAGCTTTTGTGTGAAGTTATATTTAAGAAATGTACAAAAACATTTATTTCATATTGAATTCATGGAAACTGAAGAGAATGATGGTTATTTCATAACTTTTGCATTTTACCGAGTTATAATTTTTATGCACATGCAGATATAAATATGTATTAGTGTTGGGACGATTAAGCGGAATCAGGAATCGGAAAAACCGGAACTTTTTAGGATATCGGAATCGGTATGGGAAACGGAAAAAATTGTGTCTAGGTTTTGATACCCAAAACGATTCCTTTAGTAGTAGTAGTAGTAGTAGTAGTTGTTGTTGTTGTTTCTTCTTCTTCTTCTTCTTCTTCTTCTTCTTCTTCTTCTTCTTCAACTGATGGTAATTATAACACAATAATAAACCTTTATTTCTTTTAGATTATCATTTAACTATGAGATGTCACTGCTTGCTTCCCTGGATGTACTGATATGCAAAAGTTTAAATGTAATGTAAACCAACATCTCGTTAACGTTTCCTCGGCATGATCCCAATTAGTAGCCCCTTATGTCCAAGTGGCGATATGCCTTGTTTGGGGGTGAACGCGAGTAATAAATAAATAAATAAATAAATAAATAAATAAATAAATAAAATGGTGGAATATTTGCAACAGGCACGCCTAACCAACGGGAAGTTATGTCCGATTAAAAACAAGCAAAAAAAAAAAAAAAAAAAAAGTTTATTTAAAAGTAAGATTGTGCTGGGGTTCGGTTCACGATCATAACCTTGATGAAGACGACATTTCAAAGATAAGACGCCATATTAAAGAAATTGGTTGAATAGATTGATTCTCACTTCATCTTACTTCTAGAGAATGTCCGTATGTTTTTTTTTTTTCGGTCGTAATTTTTCACGGATGTTTTATGATTCGACATGATCCGAGTTTCTTTTTTTTAAAGCTTCAGTTAACGTCTAATCTCAAAATATCCTTGAAAATCTCAAAAGTAATTTGATGCCTTGACGACATTTTTTTTTTTTCTTTTTGATGGAACATCAGCAATAGAAGACGCGTCAAAAGGACACTCCTGATTCCTTTTTTTTTTATTCCTAAGTGTGTGGAGGAGGGGGTCGGGTTACGGTGAAATTGTAGGTCATGCTTGGGTATTCTGTTTTCTCCCCTCCCACATCTCTACATCAATTTCTCCCCCTTTTTTCCCCTTTAAATCAAATTCTGTTTTTTTTTTCTTTTTCAAGAAATATGATCCGTTTTTGTTTTGTTTTTTGTTTTGTTTTACTTTTCTCCCAAAAGCTGGCCATCCTTTTCTTTTTTTTTTTTTCCGTCATTTCTTTCGTGCCTTTTCGATAAGCTAAACTAACTTTTTACCTGTTCTACGGTTTTTTGTTTTGGTAAAAAATAAAAAATAAAATAAATAAATACTAGGGCACGTCTTGATACTTCTTTTACTTACAACTGCCTTTTTCTCCACCTGTCTTCGAGAATGTTGTGTTATTCTTCAGTAAGTGCGCGTGTGCGTCTGTGTGCGGTTCAAGAAATATTTTTATTATTATTTTAGACTAGTGGGGAGCGCCGGGTCTTGCCGGTTCGTAAGCTACGCTTAAATATATTTTAATTCATGCAGATTTTGTATTTATTATTACAGAGCCAATTCTCTATTGAATATTATATTGTACCTAATATATAGTAGTAATAGCACATATATATTATGTTCGCCTGCTTTCCAGCTGACTACAATCTGTTTGTCTTCAAGTCCAACGTAAACAAGTTCTTATTGAACCGTCCCCCTAAGTAATCCAAGTTACGAAATTCCCACTAATGTTTACAACGCTAAAATCACAATGACTAATGTATACCCATTAACCCTTATCCTCGAGTGGCCACTGAGCCTTGATAAGTGGTGACCCCCGTGTAATATATATATATATATATATATATATATATATATATATATATATATATATATATATATATATATATATAGATAGATAGATAGATAGATAGATAGATAGATATCCAACAATTAAGAATAATTGAATTTCACCAATGTTTGTTGATAGTGTTCAATCAAAGAGAGCAAATTATATTTTTGTTATTCTTTATGTAAATACAGTCATATCTTGCTACGATGTGCAGACCGTTTACATCATATTCGATTTCACCAGGTAGAAAATACAAAAATTAAAGTTCTTACGTAAGGACTTTAATTTTTGCTTCTTGCCAGTCATGGAATTTTTTCTCTCCTCAAATTTTGGAAAGGTCTGGAACCTTTTTGATTTCTGTATTTCAATTTTTCTTGCCTGATGAAACCAAATATGATTGAAACGGTCTGCACATCGTAGCAAGATATGAATGTACTTACATAAAGAATATATATATATATATGTATATATATATATATATATATATATATATATATATATATATATATATATATATATATATATATATAGGGTTCGTGGGTTAACGGTTAAGGCACCGAACTGTGGTAAACATGGTCTGACGTTCGATCCGTAGAAACAGCTGAGCTACGCTGACGAGAGGTAATTACCTCGAAACACGCGTGCACGTAGATTTCTGTTTTAAAAAATAATAAATAAATAAAAATGTTATACACGTCCAAACAAATTAAAAATGGCGACTTTCTAAGTAAATAAAAAATGAGCTTCGAGGCGGAGCCAATATTAACCGTATTTATCGTTTGAAAAAACAACAATAGCAAATCTCTCTCTCTCTCTCTCTCTCTCTCTCTCTCTCTCTCTCTCTATATATATATATATATATATATATATATATATATATATATATATATATATATAATATAAAGCTGAATGTGTGTGTGTGTGTGTGTGTGTGTGTGTCTGGTCACGAATAGGCTCCTATATGGTTTACTATTAAAAAAAAACTGATTACATATAATGATAGAAGATATATCGAGACACAGGAATGGGTATGTTTGATCTGGCAGAACGGTGGTTCATTAAAATTGTGGGGACTGCGTTCGCGCCTGGTCCACAAAGTATGGAAATAAAAAATTAAAAAAAAAAAACAACGTTTACAAGTGTTTTTGATATAGATGTACATAATAATACTTTGATAAGTATGTTTTAACTTAAACAGGGATGGTATAATAAAATTATGGGGTCTGCGTTCGCGCCAGGCCTCCATAGAACGGAAATAGGCACAAACTTTAATAAAGACTTTTCATATCTATCTGCGTAAGTATACTTTGATAATTATGTTTCAGTTTGAAGAAATATGGTATAATAAAATTATGGGGTGTTCGTTCGCACCCAACCTCCTTGGAATGGAAATATGTCACAAAGGTTAACAAGGTTTTTTAATATAGATCCACAGAATATTGTGATAAGTGTTTCCGTGTGAACAGGTATGGTATAATAAATTATGGATTATTATAAATTATTATATATATATATATATATATATATATATATATATATATATATATATATATATATATATATATATAATCATCTTTTACTTTAAATCCCGCTCGAAACTGGAGCACTACACACTTTAAACCACCGGACCAACACGTAAATTCTCGTCTCTTCGCCATAATACCAACATGAAGTAAAAGAAAAAGAAATTCATGAACCGGACTTTCGACCCTGATGAGGCTATGTATTAGCGAAATATAGGACTTAAAAAAAAAGCAATAAACAAAAATGATTTATCATTATATTCGACACTTCAAAGTTTTTAAAAATTTCTCAATTAAATTTTACTTTTAAAAAGTGTCTTTTACTTTAATATATATATATATATATATATATATATATATATATATATATATATATATATATATATATATATATATATATATATATATATATATTTCTTTCTCTATGTTCCTTAAAAAGATTTTATCTTTAATATATTTTCTATGTATTAGCTGAATAGCGAAATTATATAAAATTTTATTTCATATTTTGCTAATCGTTTTTCGTCTGGAGAGATGAGCCTACATCGAAAATCCTTTGATTAAGGAAATTACTATCGTATTCTTCTTCCAAAGAATAAATTTTTGTTTTGAAAATTATATTTTTGGGAGGAATAAAATTTAAATATAAAACCTCTAAATTATATATATATATATATATATATATATATATATATATATATATATATATATATATATATACATATATATACTCTCCAGCCTCATTCCTTCGCGTCTGAATCACGACCATCCGTATGAAAGAAAAAAAAAATAACGTTGTTTAAGCTATGAAATACCCGATATCAAATTTCAGCGCTATATACCAAATATTCAGAGAGGAGTTTGGTAGAGACCTTTCGCGTACGCATCGACAACGTATAAGAGTAATTTCAAAAGTTAAAAAAAAAATGATTTGGGTGCCATCAGCTAGAATCGAAACTAGCACTCCAGTCGCGTCTCCTACCGATGTACCTATCAAGAGATAGATGAGGAAGATTAAATGTTAAATGATTTGGAGAAATGAATTGAATTTGAGCATGCGCAAAAAGAAGTAAAAATATGTCGGCAAGTTGAAATGAACATTTTGCATTTCAACTTACCGACTTCTGTTCGCATTGTTCAATTCATCCAAACAAATTTTTTTACTCCTAATAATGCATGATTACTATTTCCTGTTAATTTTAGTGTATGTGATAAGTAGTTTAAGAGCTCATCGGTTAAATATTTACACACAGACACACATACATCTATTGTTTTACTTATATAGATAGAGCACCAACTTCAGAATTTATTATTAGCAAATTAACATTTGTTTCCCTATGGATTTTTGGTGCTAGTGTAAAAAAGGGATCCCAAAGTTAGGTCATGTAGTGCTAGATGAACAGTGTTGCATCAGACGACATAGAATTTTTTTTTTTTTTTGGTATTACATTTTCACCCCAAACAAGGCAAATTGCCACTTTGGTGTAGGGGGCTACTATCAGGGGCAGCAACTACTGGGGTACTATGTAGGGAGTTTGGCAGCAAGATGTCGGTTCACGTTACACTTGAACTTCTGCACGTCAGTACTGTTGGGGAAGCAGGGACCTGGAATGGAATTCCAGAGTCTAGCGGTTCTGGGGAAGAAACTATTGGAGTAAAAAGATCTTTTATATCTAAGGATCTCTACAGTGTGGGGGTGGGGTTTAGCAGCCTGTCGGGTTTGTTGAGGGTGCTCACGTCGTGGGGGCACAAGTGATTGCAGTTCGTCAGAGCATTCACCACTAAAATACTTGTAGAACAGGCAGAGGGATGCAGCATTTCGTCGATGGGACAGAGGCTGAAGCTTAGATGCCAGTTCAGGGCCTATCAGGTTTGCGACTCTCTTTTGAACCTTGTCAAGGAGCGAGAAACTAGTAGCAGATGCACCAGCCCAGATGTGACAGCAATACTCCATACATGGGTGAATGGTGGCCTTATAGAGGCACAGGATACTTTCGGCTGTTAGTAGTTTTCTAGCACGGTTGAATTAACAAGGAATTAACCAGAATCAGCCACGTTTTCAGGAAATGCATAACGATTCCAAAGTTTTTATTTTAATGGAAAAATATATTTAGAAGCGAAAATTAACCGAAGTTAAGCAACATTGAGCTGGGTCATTACTAAAATGGGTGACCATTTGTGAATTCCAAATGTTGTATGTGCTCTCTGCTTATCTCGGCATTGTTTCCAGTCGTTCTAGACCTCTCCTTGCTACTGGACTCAAGCATTGCTGATTCAGGAGAGGTGGGGTTGAAATTGCGCAACCCTTGTCTCATAATTACATGCGCTGATACCCTTGCAGAAGGTATTCATTGTTTTTCGAGATTGAACGGAAATTTCTATTCCTTCCACCTAACTGCCCGGATACTACACTGGAACCACTCATTCGTCATCATATCTTGCACGGTTTCCATATAACACCTGATGGTTGGGCAGTAAACAGTGACCAGATTCGAGGGGGAATTTACCTTTTATTTTTACAAGGAAATCACCACATCAAGGCTCAAAGGCCACTCGAGGATAAGGGTTAATGAATGTAAGTTGATAGTGAAGAAATCATTAATGGGGTAGATTGGATAGAATTTGGACTATTTAAAAGGATGGCTCAATAAGAACTTGTTTACGTTGGACTTGAAGGCTACCATATTATAGTCGGCCGGGAAGCAGGCCAGTGGTATAGTGTTCTACAGGTGGGCAGTTCTAGGGAAGAACCTTTGTTCATGGAAAACACGTTTAGATTATGGCACAGATAGAAAGTGGGGGAAATTGTTTATAGTGGTTGTAGTTAGTCGGTATTTTTTGTGAAAGTTTTACAAAGGGGACTATAGATTGGAGTTCAGTCGAGCACTTGCCATGAAAATAACGACAGAGCAAAGACATCCTCACAACATCTCTTCTGTGAGAATGAGGTTGCAGAGAAGAGAAAGGGGTCCCACTTATTTGTTTTATATGAATATGAAACCATCGACCAGATTTAAGGCGGAATCTATCTTCACGCACCTGTTATTCATCAGCAACATTTACGCCAAACACAACGAGAACCTGAGGATGCGCGCTAAATGGAAATTGCGATCTCTTTCCGTTCTATCTTCAGGATTTTTTTTTGTGCAATAAGTTTCCAGCGATTTTTTACTTTTCTTTTGTCTTTCTGTTTTTTCTCCTTCCTCTTCTTTCTTTTTTTTTCTTTTCTCTTCAGCCCTTATTTTGAAAGTCTGGAGTATATTTAACACACGACTCCTCTTCCCCTAAATTTAAACTTTATAATATTTTATGTAAACTAATTAGAACTTTTTCTTTTTCTTCATTTAAAAGAAAGATAGATGGATAGATAGAGACAGAGAGAAAGAGAGAGAGAGAGAGAGAGAGAGAGAGAGAGAGAGAGCGAGAGCAAGAGAAAAATGTATGTATATATATATATATATATATATATATATAATGTATACACACATATATATATGGTTTTAAGCGACCATTGGTCGGAAGCATTAGCAGTGTCTTGACCATTTAAATTTGTTTATGTTAATAAAAATATATTTTGCCCTTATTTTATTGAGCACTCTTAATAACCTCGTTAAATTCATTAGTTATCACTCTTGAATACTTTTAATCTGATATATATATATATATATATATATATATATATATATATATATATATATAAAAGAAAAAATACCGACTGCAGCAATACATTTTACATTAATTTATTGGTCGACATGATACTCAAAAAACGTATATTGAAATTTCCTTAATCCGCGGAGTTTCAAAGAAATGCGTTCTTCTAATCAGAACGAAGAAGGTGGGCTCTCTCTACCGTGCTAGAAAACGCCTGAAAGTATTATGCACCTCTATAAAACCACCATTCGCCCATGTATGGAGTACTGCTGTCACATTTGGGCTGGTGCATCTGCTACTTGTGTCTCATTCCTGGACAGAGTTCAAAAGAGAGTCACCAACCTGATAGGTCTTGAAATGTCCTAGATGACATTTCAGGACCTATCAGCTTCAGCCTGCCCCATCGACGAAATGTAGCATCCCTCTGCCTGTTCTACAAGTATTTTAATGGTGAATGCTCTGACGAACTACAAGCACTTGTACCCCCTCGACGTGAATACCCCCGACAATACCTTCACTGTAGAGATCTCTAAGTATAAGAAAACCTTCTACCCCAGTAGTTTCTTCCCCAGAACTGCTAAACTTTAGAACCTCCTTCCAGGATTCTGCTTTCCCAACTGTACTGACATGCAGAAGTTCAAGTGTAATTTGAACAGACATCTTGCTACTTATCTCTCCCTTCATAATACCCCTGCAACTTATGTCCCCGATAGTAGCACCCTACTTCAAAGTGGCACTGTGCCTTTTTTGAGGTGAAAATTGAATAAAAAAAAAAGATATTAGCAAATGAATGGTAAAGCAAATTTATGAATTTGCTGTCATAAATTAAAACAGCATTACAGTCACGAATGAAAAACAAAAAAGAACAAAACCTTTTTTTGTGCAAAAAGGTTTATAAAATAGCGGAAAAAATGTGAGGAATCAGAGGATACATTAAAAGTCAAAGATTAAAAAGCAGAGAAAAAAAAAGATGAAAAAATATGGAAAGATCCAGCATTATCAGCACGAAAAGATGATGTGAAATAATGTTACCATAAGAAAAATCCGAATTTTGCTGTTGACATGCAAAATCAAATTAAAATCCAGAATGTGCGTAATAATTCAAAAAGATTGTAATAATCCAGATATGTAATCCACCTTTGCAGAATTATTACTATATTTATTTTTTATTTTAAAATCCAAATGTCATAGAAATATTCACTTATTCACATTCATATTGCTTTATTGCTGCATCTTACACGTGTTTCATTGAATGTCATGAACATACCAAACAAATCATCATGATTTCTTCAGGAAAAAATAGGTTTTTTTTCTTGGATTAAAGAGGATAAGTAAAGTTAAGAGAAATTGGAATTTTCAGAAATGATAAAAGAAAACACACACACACACACACACACACACACACACACACACACACACACACACACACACACACACACACACACACACATATATATATATATGCCTCCCCTACCCTCAAACCACTGGAACGAACCAACGTCATCTATAAGTTCAAATGCTCTTTGGGAGAATGCAACTCCTATAACAATAATAAAATTAATAGTTATGTTGGTTAAGTCGGTTATACAACGACTACTCTGTCACGTCGCCTTAACATGCATAATACAGATTCAAGTGCAATATTACAACATTTACAAAAACAACTGAACTGCCTCTCCTCTGAAGTTAGAGAAAGTCTTGTCAGCAACACAAATAATATACCACGGAACCAATGTCAACAAGGTAAAAAATACTTGAAGCTATATACAGTACAACGCAAAAACCCGCCTTTAATTAAATCAGATTCCAATCAAAACCCACTAAAATGACAATCGCGCCCTCCGCTCCTACCTGACCTAGCCCTGGCCACAGAACTGGGCACCCTTCCCTCCCACACAAGACACTCGAAGCTCCCGAATAACCCTCCTGAAGATGCGGCCAACTTCGAACTGCACACGGAACTTATATCAATTGTTTGGATTACCACATAAATATCATCAGAAAATTTTTAACAAAAAGAACTAAAAACAATCAAACGGAATCTCTCTGTTGTCTTTAACAACGTTTGTTTAAATTAAAGAATGTTACCTAAATGCACACAATTCATTTATATATATATATATATATATATATATATATATATATATATATATATATATATATAAGCTGAATATCTGTATGTATGTGTGTGTGTGTCTGGTCACGAATAGGCTCCTATATGGTTGACTATTTAAAAAAAACTGATTACATATAATACAGGAATGGGTATGTTTGATCTGGCAAAACGGTGGTTCATTAAAATTGTGGGGTCTGCATTCGCGCCTGGTCCACAAAGTATGGAAATAAAAAATTTAAAAATGAAAAAAAAAAAAAAAAACGTTTACAAGTGTTTTTGATATAGATGTACATTAGAATACTTTGATAAGTATGTTTTAACTTAAATAGGGATGGTATAATAAAATTGTGGGGTCTGCGTTCGCGCCTGGCCCCGATAGAATGGAAATAGGCACAAACTTTAATAAAGACTTTTCATATCTATCTACGTAAGTATACTTTGATAATTATGTTTCAGTTTGAAGAAATATGGTATAATAAAATTATGGGGTGTTCGTTCGCGCCTGACCCCCATAGAATGGAAATATGTCCCAAAGTTTAACAAGGTTTTTTTTTATATAGATCCACAGAATATTGTGATAAGTGTTTCAGTGTGAACAGGTATGGTATAATAAATTATGGGGTTTATCTATTTTATTTTTACTTTCATCATATTTTGCTTTGGTTTTGATACCCCCAAATTCGAAGCTATCTCTTTACAACCGTTCTTTTCATAACCTATCATACTTTCATAAATCAGAGTTCATTTTCTGTAGGCTGTTTTTGAACCCAGTCAACGACGGGTATTTTTGCTAGTATATATATATATATATATATATATATATATATATATATATATATATATATATATATATGAGAGAGAGAGAGAGAGAGAGAGAGTGAGGGAGAAAGTGATAAATGGTAATTCACGAATGTGTTTCGCCGTTAATACAAATCAGCAGCGTGACTGACTATGGCAAAATTACAGCAGTTCAAAGAAAACATTTTTAAATTCGACAAGACGGACCCGAGGAAGGTCGGAGGTCACAACAACCAGAACATTGTGATAATAATATCCAAGATGAAAGCAGTAGTTCGTATAAAGATTCCCGACTTCGACATGACGCACCTGAAAAAACTTCTAGGTTCCATTTATTTGACGAAACTTACCCGAAGAAAGTCGGGGAGTACATTGGCCGAAATATTGTGAAACTAACAACCAGAATTTCAACAATACTTCGAATAAAATAAACAAATCAGAGAAAAAAGTTGGTTCTACATCGCTCAATGTACCTTTTGACCTTCTTTTGGTGTATCTTATCAAACTCGGGAATGTTTCAGTCATACTCGGAAATCTGCACCGAACCTCTTATTTAATCCATGGGGATAGCATGTTCTTATTCCGTCAACCATGACTGAGTAGATGTCTTAAGTAATTCGCAATTGTATTCTTAGTATTTCCCCATCCGAGAATTGAACCTTCAACCTTCATAAAAGTGTGTATTATATCTGAATTTATATAGTACTTTATCCGTTACGCGACGGCTCCTTGTGAAATAACCCCTAGCGTTACTGTGAAATTCAGTTCTAACTGAATTCTCTATCCATATAAAAGCCAAGTACGTCCAAGAATGGAGTACTGCTGTCACATCTGAGCAGGAGCTGCTAAAAACAGCCTATCCTGCCTTGACAGAGTACAAAATAGATTTCGTGGCTTGGTGGGGGATGCCCTTTTCTCTTCCCTGCAACCTCTCTCCCACAGAATGGACGTGCGAGCCTGTCTTTGTTTTATCGTTATTTCCATGGCAAGTGCTCGTCTGAGCTCCAATCTCTGCCTCCACCCCTCACCAATCTTTCACGAAAACCCCCCGTCTAGCTGAAACCATTGTCAACAATTTCCTCCATTCTTTATCTGTGCCAAAATCAAAACGTAGATTCCATGAACAAAGCTTCTTTCTTAAAAGTGCACGCCTGTGGAACTCTCTTCCGTTTACCTGTTTCCCACCTGACTACAACTTCGATGTCTTCAAGTCCAACATAAACAAATTCCTGATGAGCCGCCCCCTTAAGTAAGACACTTTATCAAATCTCCAATATTAACAATTACTACGATACTATTCCATTGATTACTCTACACGCATTAACCCTTATTTCGGAGTGGCTTCTGGGCCTTGATAAGTGGTGACCGTCATGTAAAAAAGAAAAAAAGAAAAGAAAAAGAAGCTTTTCGGATGTTGAATGATCCATCTTCAGTGCCAGCGACACTAAGAATACAATTTCAAATTACTTCAGATTTTTACCCAGTCATGGCTGACAAAATATGAGCATGCTAATAATATTAATAAAAGATTCCGTTCAAAATTCCGTGCAGATTCTTGAGTTCGACAAGATGAACTCGGAAGAAAGGCGGAGGCTACATCGACCGAAATGTTGTGAAAATAACGCCCAAGATGAGAACAACATATCGAATAATCCAAGAACTAAAAATTATCAATCCTCATCTCAAAAATTTAGAAATGCAAAAAAAAAAAAAAAAAAAAAAAAAAAAGGTTGATGTCAACACGAAGGCAACTTCATCGGCGATGATTTTTCGCGAAAAAATGTCGCTAGAAAAATTCTTTAGTAATAAAGATGATTAATTTTTTTCCCTTTTGTTTTAACCTCTCTCCCCTTCTCTCTTTGCTTCTCCCTCTCCCGTTCTTACACCTCTCTCTCTTTTTCTACCTCTCAAAAATGACGACGACGACGACGACGACGATGATGATGATGATGATGATACGCGCTTGCATGTTCAAGCTGACCTAGAAAGATTGAAATGGTGATTTACACGCGCGAAATTACGTCACGTACGTAAGAGTTTTTGTCGACGAAATAATTTTACGCATTCTTGCAGATCAAAGCCAGTTTAGCTTTTAAGCGTTGTTATGCGCATGCGCGCGAAGAGACGCATAAAATGAGTGACGTCACTAAGTTGGATTATTTGCGACAAATGAACAACAAAAACAAACGACCATGAAAGTGCTCAGTACTGCAAATGGTAGATCACCACCACCAACACTACTACTACTACTACTACTACTACTACTACTACTACTAACACCACCACTACAACTACTACTACTACTACTAATAATAATAATAATAATAACAACAATTTATATTTCTTTTAGTTTGCCTGCCCGTCGGTTATATTTTTTTCTAGAAAACTACTGGGCCGTACTGGTTGAAATTTTGTATGGACCTATGTAAGGAATAATGTGCAGCGAACTAAGTATTATGGTATCCGTTCAATACACAGTTAGGAATTAATATTAGTACTTAACACAAAAATGAACACAAACCATATTCAACCATCAATTTTGTGTCAACGATCTATAACTTTTGGACGGAAAAAAGTCTACTACTACTACTACTACTACTACTACTACTACTACTAATAATAATAATAATAATAATAATGTAGAACGAAGAAAAAATATAATGCCAATAATTGTAGGAGCACTCGGAACACTTCCAAAGTATTTGGAAAAAAAGTTGGAAAGCAAATTGCCACGGGATAAGTGTGAACTGAGGCCATTAGGGAGGCTTATTGCCACACAAATTCCAGTGAAGATCACTATTTATTGCCAGCAATAGGCAAATTGCAAACGGCTGTTGCGATAACGCAAGTTCCGTGGCAAAGGTTATCAAATGAAATGGAACGTACTGGAAATCTGAGAAAACTTCTTATGACCCAGAAACGAGGAAACAGGTTGTTGTCAGCAAGTGATATCTAACGATGACTTGCATGAGAATTACTAATGAGTACAAATAATGATAAAGCTAATACCAATAATTGTAGTAGCTCTAGAAATAATCTCGAAAAACTTCGAAAAAAGAATGGGAGAAATTGGAATTAGGGGAAGGCTGAGAAAATACAATGGATACAATAATTAAAACGTCTGAAATCTTAAGGAAAACCCTGCAATGCGGAAACCAACCGAGATCAACCATGAAAGCTAATCAGTAACTTGAATACAGCAATAGAAATAAAACATAATGAAACAAGAAAACCGAAACTGTAAAATGTTAATTACGCCACCCTCCCACTTAAAAATATAGTGGCACTTTTATCGAGGCCTTGGGGAGACTTTTTGCTACGTAAACTTCAGAAAATACCAATGGCTGTTGCCAATAGGACATCGAAGATAATCGGCTGTTGCAGTAATGTGATCCGCTCTGGTTATCGAGAGAGGTGGAGAGCACTGAAAATCTGGGAAGACTTTTTGTTACTCAAACTCCAGGGAACGCTACAGGTTATTATCAGTAAGTGATCGCTGGTGATTACCTCTGTGAGTACTCCCGATAATAATAATAATAATAACAATAATAATAATAATAATAATAATAATAATAATAATAATAATAATAATAATAATATTCCTTCCTATATATAATAATTTGATTGCAGATATTCCCCTCTGGCTCAAGTACACTAGGTTTGTACCAACAGACATGTTTAGACTATTGGCCAACTTTCGAATGCCATCTTACACACATTTATCTGCTATATTAAAATCTTACATTCCATCCTAGGAGAAACATCATCACGATTGCAAAGATATACAATGGAGATAGCTATTATTTCCCCCTTTAAATAAAAAGTTCTACTCCCACTCTCAATTGATACCGGGAGTTATTCTGCATTGTGGTTATATACGAGGTTTCACCCTAATTTTCTGGCTCATATACTTATACACATAGCATAATCTTTCCTTTTCCTGATCCCCCAAAATTTCTCACTCCTCACATTTCACATAATCTCATTTACTGACAACTATTTCATTAAAAAAAGAATGCTCCAGAGATTAAAACAAACATGGTTTTCCTGATTGGATTAGGCAATCATTTCAGATAAAATACCCCGATAACAAACATATTAAAACATCGAAACATGTTCATAAGCCACGAGTGATTTCATTTACACATCAAATATACATTAAATATACATTAAATATATATATATATACATTAAATATATATATATATATATATATATATATATATATTATATTGATAAACGCATTGATTATTAAAAATAAAATGTTGCTTTACTTTTAACGTAGATATTATTCTCGAAAACTAATATTCAAGAATGCCGTTTCACAATGAAGGTAATTGCCAAGACTGCTGCTAAAAGGTGGATTCCCTCTACCGTGCTAAAAGGCTACTAACACCTGAGAGTATCTTGTATCTCTATAAGGTAACGGTTATCCCATGCATAGAGTATTATTGCCACATCTGGACTGGTTCACCTGTCACTAGTCTCTTACTCCTTGACAGGATTAAAAAAAAGATTCGCCAATCTAATAGGTCCAACTCTATCAACTAAACTCCAACCTTTGTTTCATCACCGAAATGTGGCATATCTGTGCCTGTTTTACAAGTATTTCAATAGAAAATGCTCTGACGAACTCTGAGCATTGGTACCCCCTCGACGACAATAATTTTGACAAACACGACAAGCAATAAAATCTCACCCCTACCCTGTAGAGATACTAAGATGCCATAAAGCCTTCAACATGAACAGTTTTTTTCCTTTGGACTTCTGCACTTTGGAATTTTCCTCTAGGAACTCTGCTTCCCTTACTGTACTGACATGCAGAAATTCAAGTGTAATGTAAACAAACATCTTCCTGCCTAACTACCTAAACAGATCTGGTCCCAAATAGTGTCTCCTTATGAATAAGTGGCTCTGTTTGGAACATTACCGAATAACTTTTAGAGGTTTGGGAAAGATTGAAATAAGAAGGAATAACTGAAACGATACAACAGATAATAATACTGGAAACCGTTGAACTATTATAGAAAATCCTTGAATACAGAAACTAATAAACATGAGTTATGGACATATAAAAACAAAAACAGACATAAAACTATAAAAGTAAAAGCAGAAGTAAAACTATAAAAACAAAAACAGAAATAAAACTATAAAAACAAAAACAGAAGTAAAACTATAAAAATAAAAACAGAAGTAAAACTATAAAAATAAAAACAGAAATAAAACTATAAAAACAAAAACAGAACTAAAACTATAAAAACAAAAACAGAAAAAAAATATAAAAACAAAAACAGAAGTAAAACTATAAAAATAAAAAGAGAAATAAAACTATAAAAACAAAAACAGAAATAAAACTATAAAAATAAAAACAGAACTAAAACTATAAAAACAAAAACAGAAATGAAACTATAAAAACAAAAACAGAAATAAAATTATAAAAACAAAAACAGAAATAAAACTATAACAACAAAAACAGAAGTAAAACTATAAAAATAAAAACAGAAATAAAACTATAAAAACAAAAACAGAAATAAAATTATAAAAACAAAAACAGAAATAAAACTATAAAAATTAAAGCAGAAGTAAAACTATAACAAAAACAGAAGTAAAATTATAAAAATAAAAACAGAAATAAAGCTATAAAAACAGGAGTAATACTATAAAAACAAAAACAGAAATAAAACTATAAAAACAAAAACAGAAATAAAACTATAAAAACAAAAACAGAAATAAAACTATAAAAATAAAAACAAAAGTAAAACTATAAAAATAAAAACAGAAATAAAACTAAAAACAAAAACAGAAATAAAACTATAAAAATAAAAACAGAAATAAAACTATAAAAACAAAAACAGAAATGAAACTATAAAAACAAAAACAGAAATAAAATTATAAAAACAAAAACAGAAATAAAACTATAACAACAAAAACAGAAGTAAAACTATAAAAATAAAAACAGAAATAAAACTATAAAAACAAAAACAGAAATAAAATTATAAAAACAAAAACAGAAATAAAACTATAAAAATTAAAGCAGAAGTAAAACTATAACAAAAACAGAAGTAAAATTATAAAAATAAAAACAGAAATAAAGCTATAAAAACAGGAGTAATACTATAAAAACAAAAACAGAAATAAAACTATAAAAACAAAAACAGAAATAAAACTATAAAAACAAAAACAGAAATAAAACTATAAAAATAAAAACAAAAGTAAAACTATAAAAATAAAAACAGAAATAAAACTAAAAACAAAAACAGAAATAAAACTATAAAAATAAAAACAGAAATAAAACTATAAAAACAAAAACAGAAGTAAAACTATAAAAACAAAAACAGAAATAAAACTATAAAAACAAAAACAGAAAAAAAACTATAAAAACAAAAACAGAAGTAAAACTATAAAAACAAAAACAAAAGTAAAACCATAAAAACAAAAACAGAAGTAAAACTATAAAAACAAAAACAGAAGAAAAACTATAAAAATAAAAACAGAAATAAAACTATAAAAACAAAAACAGAAATAAAACTATAAAAACAAAAACGGAAGTAAAACTATAAAACAAAAACAGAAAACTATAAAAACAAAAACAGAAGTAAAACTATAAAAACAAAAGCAGAAATAAAACTATAAAAACAAAAACAGAAATTAAACTATAAAAATAAAAACAGAAATAAAACTATAAAAACAAAAACAGAAATAAAACTATAAAACACAAAAACAGAAATAAAACTATAAAAACAAAAACAGAAGTAAAACTATGAAAACAAAAACAGAAGTAAAACTATAAAAATAAAAACAGAAAGAAAACTATAAAAACAAAAACAAAGAAAAACTTTAAAACAAAAACAGATATAAAACAATAAAAGCAAAAACAGAAGTAAAACTATAAAAACAAAAACAGAAATAAAACTATAAAAACAAAAACAGAAATAAAACAATAAAAATAAAAACAGAAGTAAAACTATAAAAGCAAAAACAGAAGTAAAACTATAAAAACAAAAACAGAAATAAAACTATAAAAACAAAAACCGAAGTAAAACTATAAAAACAAAAGCAGAAATAAAACTATAAAAACAAAAACAGAAGTAAAACTATAAAAGCAAAAACAGAAGTAAAACTATAAAAATAAAAACAGAAATAAAACTATAAAAACAAAAACAGAAGTAAAACAATAAAAACAAAAACAGAACTAAAACTATAAAAACAAAAACAGAAATAAAACTATAAAAAAAAAAACAGAGAAAAACTATAAAACAAAAACAGAAATAAAACAATAAAATCAAAAACAGAAATAAAACTATAAAACAAAAACAGAAGTAAAACTATAAAAACAAAAACAGAAATAAAACTATAAAACTATAAAAACAAAAACAGAAGTAAAACTATAAAAACAAAAACAGAAATAAAACTATAAAAACAAAAACAGAAGTAAAACTATAAAAACAAAAACAGAAATAAAACTATAAAAACAAAAACAGAAGTAAAACTATAAAAAAAAAACAGAAATAAAACTATAAAAACAAAAACAGAAGTAAAACTATAAAAACAAAAACAGAAGTAAAACTATAAAAACAAAAACAGAAGTAAAACTATAAAAACAAAAACAGAAATAAAACTATAAAAACAAAAACAGAAGTAAAACTATAAAAACAAAAACAGAAATAAAGCTATAAAAACAAAAACAGAAATAAAACTATAAAAACAAAAACAGAAGGAAAACTATAAAAACAAAAACAAAACATAGAATGAAGTACTGAAACCGTATTATTGTAACTTAACTCCTTCAATAAAAAAAGTTTCGGCATTCACTAGCACCACATCAAATAGTCCTGAAGTGCCAAGGAGGATCGAAAGCCAGAGGAGAGAAAGCACTAGCCAGACCTCTGCTGTGTGATTGTAAAGAGTACTGGGACCTATGGGAGGCTTAGTGCTACCAAAATTCCAGTGAAGGCCAATAGTCTTTGCCATAGAAATAAATGATAAATGGCTGTTGCGATAACGCAACTTAATTTGCAGAAGTTATTGAAAGAAGTAGAGTGTACTGGAAATTTGGGGTGACTTGTTGTCACTCGGACACTGTGCTTAAGACATCTTTGATGATGGCCAGTATGAAAACTCTTAGTGATCAAATATTACTACTACTACTACTACTACTACTACTACTGCTACTGGTACTACTACTACTACTACTAATAATAATAATAATGATAATGATAGTAATAATAATAATAAACTAGGAGATGGTGGAATGAAAAGAAAGACTGAATGAACCAGCCGAAAAAAGAATCCTTGAATACGGAAGCCAACGCATATTATCAACGAACGTTGAGATGATTTGAAATAGAAAACAATAAGAAATAGAACGACATCATACGAGCACAAAGGGAAAGGGTGAAAACTGCTAGAAATCCAGTAAACTGATCCCTCCAACATAAACACACATAGATTCATTGACATACACGCATGCAAGTGGTAACACACAAGGTTTTCGCGAAGGGTCATGGAGGATGAAATAAAAACGAGGAAAGAGAGCACCAACCAGACTTTCACTGGAAAGGTGCAGAGAGTTTCTTAGGGAAGCTTACGGCCTCTTAAATTATAAAATACTCGCTATATACACATACACGTATATGGTGGCACCAATCTCGTTGGCACCATATGAAATTGGCGTGAAGGGTCAAAGATGATGGAAAGATCGAGGAGGAAGAACTCCTACAAGGCGTCTATCGAAGAATGCGCAGAGTACTGAGGCCTAAAACGAAGGTAAACTAAACGAAGGTAAACTAAAGGCAGGTAGTACTGGGTTACATGGTACCAGTAGTATATAACATGACCTAGCATATATATATATATATATATATATATATATATATATATATATATATATATACATACATACATACATACATATATATATATATATATATATATATATATATATATATATATATATACATACATACATACATACATATATATATATATATATATATATATATATATATATATATATATATATATATATATATATATATTCAAGAAAATATTATTAAATGCAACGAACGGAGACACTTTGCTTTAGGATTCTTTTTTTTAATTTTTCGATTTTCCGTATAATCTTTTTTGTATCAAAATCAAAAATATAGTTAAAAGTTCCATAGTTGTTGCTGTCACGAGAGCTTTCGGTTCGTCCACGAAGCATCATCAGGTGTCGAAGTAAAGGTCCGAAGGAGCGAAAATGAGAATTAAAAGTGAAAAGTAAAATAAATGGCGATAAATTAAAATATATAAAGTCGATGAAAAGTCGATAAAAATTAAAGATCGATTAAAATTCGAGTATTAAAATCAGCAAGTTCGTGGACACCGTTAACAAAGTCCGTCCAATACGAACTCCGCAAGACATTTTCGAACGTTAATGATTTTCTCGAATGCAATATCATTTATAGCGGGTTGAAGGGTTCTAATATATGGCGCTTCAAGAATTTTTAATTTTTTAATATTATTTTCATGTTGTATAATTTTTATGTTGTATAATTTTTATGTTGTATAACTTTTTGACGATTTTTGATAACATAAAAATTATGCAACATGAAAATATTATTAAAAAATTAAAAAATCTTGAAACGTCATATATTAGAACCCTTCGACCCACTCTTTTACGTCCAAAATGGCCGTTTTTCCTAGCTTTCTTTCTTTCTCTCTCTCTCTCTCTCTCTCTCTCTCTCTCTCTCTCTCTCTCTATCTATCTATCTATCTATCTATCTATCTATCTATCTCTCACACACACACGCACGTGCGCACACACGCAACGTCTTTTATCCCATATCAACAACTTACATGTCTACACCAACATTTGTGTCTTTTGTATTGGTTCCCCTTAATAGTTGTCATCTCTTTCTCTTTCTTCCCCCCTCCCCCTCTCTCTCTGTCTCTGTCTGTCTGTCTGTCTCTCTCTCTCTCTCACTCTCTCTCATATACACACATACATACACACGCACAAATTGTTCGTGTCAGTCTCTTAAGGGTACACGCGTTGAACATTTCTTTTCAAGCGAACTTCGCGAAATTTGCTATGAAAATAATGGGACAGCCCCGGGGGGACAAAATGGTAAGGGCCGCGAGCAAATAAATCGCTGGGGCAGATTCTTTTTATGCCGTAGGGAAGCGACTAAGAACGCCTTACGAGACGATATCACACCAATCCTCGGCCTGTACGAAGTTGCTGTTAGATTGTAAAGCAGGGGAAAGAACTAAGTAAACATGAAAACATTCAGAATAAGAAGAAGAAGAAGAAGAAGAAGAAGAAGAAGAAGATTATGAAATGAAAGTGGAGAAAAAAAGGAAAGAGAAAAAGAATAAAAAGATGGAGAATAAAGAGTAGTAGTAGTAGTAGTAGTAGTAGCAGTAGTAATAGAAAGACAAGAAAAAAAGAAGGAAAAAATATGGAGAAGAAACAGAAAAATAACGAATATTGACGAAAACATTCAACACGTTCAACGCGCGCTTCCATGAAATAAATAATACGCAATCCACAAATGCACGCAAAATATACGCACGTTTGCGACTCCAGAAAACATTAAATATATCGGTACAGATGACGTAAATAAATACTTCGCATAAGACTGTTGTTTACTTTTGAGAATTTATGTGAACTCCGTTCCATTTATACGCTACTAACGCTTCCTTCTTCTTCTTCTTCTTCTTCTTCTTCTTCTTCTTCTTCTTCTTCTTCTTCTTCTTCTCCATCATCATCATCATCATCATCATCATCATCATCATCATCACACTCTCCAAAATAAACAGTGCATCCAACGATACACGCGGCTCTGTAAGACTATATTGATTTAAACTAAATTCGATCATTTGTGGAATTGTTCGGGATTTGTTCTTAATTTAACTTTTGATTTGCTCCCAGGGTTCCCTTTTTGGCGTCACCCCCTCCCCTCCCAGACACAATCTCTTCTTGGCTACCCCCTCTCCCTTGGGGCTAATTCTTGATTGTTTTGTGAGGTAGATATATGCGAGTGTTTATTTATTCTTCTCTCCTTCCTAAACGTTGACTGAGCAAAACATCGGGGAAGAAGATGAATTGAGCACTTATGTATACAATATTTTTTCAGGCGATCTTTGCCTAATCTTGCTAAATCCCAGTACAAGAATCGATCTGGTCTGGTAGAGTATCATGTATAAGTACTATCACAAGACTAAGCTCCTTTCCTTCAATAACTACAAAAAATCTTCTCAACCAGAAATAGCTATGGCTAATGATACATATCCTCGTTCAAACTCCTCGGCTTTACGTTCACGGGAACAGGTACATTGAAGGCATTGCCAAGGCTGCTGCAAAGAAGGTGGGATCTCTCTACCATGCTAAAAAGTTACTTATGTCTGAGAGTATCCCATACCTCTACGCCCATGTATGGAGTATTGTTGCCACATTTGGGTTGGTGCATCTGCTACTCGTTTCTCGCTCACATACAGGGTTCAAAGAGTCGCCAACTTAAAAGGTCCCGCAATATCAGCTAGTCTTCAATCGTTGTCCCATCGACGAAATAATGGATCTCTCTTCCTGTTTTACAAGTACTTTAATGGTAGGTGCTCCAATGAATTACAAGCTCTTGCACCCCGTCGACGTAAATACCCCTGACAAACCCAACAAGCAGCAAAATCCTACCCCTACACAGTAGAAGATCCCGAGATGTAAGAAATAGTTTCTTCCCCAGAACTGCTAAACTTTGAAATTCCCTTTCAGGTTCCTGCTTTCCTGACTATACTGACATGCAGAATTTCAAGTGCAATGTAAACAGACATCTTGTTGCTCAACTCCCTACATAGTACCTCTGCAGAATATGTCACAGATAGTAGCTCACCCCTCTAGATCAAAGTGACACTGTGCCTTGTTTAGGGTGAAAATGTATTAAAAAGGGGTGTTACCTGTCATTCTAGATCCTCATTGTCGCGAGTGATTAAATTGTTAACATTGGTTTCTCGGAATATGTGAAGGTTGCGAACATCCATAAACGAAAGTGGTAATACAAAACTAAGGAATCAAAATGAAGTCGCATTCACCCTAGACGGGTTGGACAGGCTTTCGTCAGAAGGAGGAAGTTTCTAAGGAATATCCAAATTATAAACTGTTCCCAGTCGCATACATATCCCGGTCAGATGAGATATCAACATCAGATTTTTGCAGTTCTACAAATGTTGTCCCAGGTAATAGTCCCCTACATCAAAGTGGCAGTGTTTCTTGTTTGGGATGAAAATTCCTCACACAGGCCATTCCATAGCTGTGTCGAGATGAATCTTATTTGAGCTACGAATACCCTATTATTTTGAATATTTAGTATATATTTTTTACGACCTGCCCCAACGTAGTATAAACACCCCCAAACACCCCATATTAAGAACGGCTTTCGGAATAACCCCCCACCTCCCCAATGTTAAGAACAGCTTTCGAGGTAGGGGGCTGTTTATTCCGAAAACTGTTCTTAACATGCGGAGGTTGGGGTGTTTATAAGATGCTGGAGCACGTCGTAAAAATTTACCGAATATTAATCCACTTGTTGGGTAAAAGATCCTCATGTCAGGTACACCGGACAAACCCTTGCACAGACAGATTAAAAACACTCAAGGATGGTGTACAGTTTGTAATGCAAACTCTCCTATACAGACAATATAGAAAGATGTGTGTGAGTGTGTAGATCAAGAGACTTTGTTGGTTTGGTCACATTAAAAACAACGGATGAAGTATTGACAGAAGAAGGCCAATGAAATTATGGAAGGAAGTAATGAGGATATATTTGAAAGCAGGATAAATAAAGACCTGGGCAGAAATGGGTTAGTTTGAAATTCGAATCCTAAAAGCTGTCCACCAGTTGCATGCAAAATGTAAAAATGGACGTTAAATCAAATATATATATATGTTGTGGGGTCTCCCCAATACACAAAAAATGAACCCTTCCGAACTGTATAAATTAACTGAGTTTCGACTCCTAGTGCGGTCAGTGTACGTTGCAGTTAACATTAGTCGAGGTTCCCACATCGACAATCAGTCCGACGGAAACTGTGTTATTTCGATGGCGTTCTTGTTGTTGGACTGACGCGAAATGCTCTTTGTAATCCCTAGGAGGTCCGCTCTCCCAGGCCTTACCTCCCGGTTTCAGGAGGAGAGAGATTATCGCTGTTTACTGAGGCAAACTCACTGGGGAATACCGACGGGGCTATTCAGGCATATTTTTACAGGGTCGAAGTGCTCCTTTGGGAGCACTGACTAATTCTCACCTTCCGACCTTGTGTCACATCCTCTGGTGGTGGGAGAGAGATAACTATCGGTCAGTGTACTTTTGTAGTCCACCATCTTGGTGGTATGTACAACGACGGTTGTACTTTGTATATGCCGTTTTTTGTTTCTACTATGTATTTCCTTTTCTAACTCATCTCCGTGTCCGTGTTTTTCCTTAGTGTCCCTTTCATTGCCACAACAAATTATGAACTCAGGAACATGTACAGAATTTCCAAACGAACCAGTTATTTAAGACAGACAAATAGATTGTTTTCATTCCGGCAGCCATGACCAGGTAGAAATGTTAACTATTATAAGTGCTAGGGCAATTAATCGGAATCGGGAATCGAAAAAATTGAAACTTTTTTAAATATCGGAAGTGGAAAAAATAGATTGTTTTCATTCCGTCAGCCATGACCAGGTAGAAATGTTAACTATTATAAGTGCTAGGGCAATTAATCGGAATCGGGAATCGAAAAAATTGAAACTTTTTTAAATATCGGAAGTGGAAAAAATAGATTGTTTTCATTCCGTCAGCCATGACCAGGTAGAAATGTTAACTATTATAAGTGCTAGGGCAATTAATCGGAATCGGGAATCGAAAAAATTGAAACTTTTTTAAATATCGGAAGTGGAAAAAATAGATTGTTTTCATTCCGTCAGCCATGACCAGGTAGAAATGTTAACTATTATAAGTGCTAGGGCAATTAATCGGAATCGAGAATCGAAAAAATTGAAACTTTTTTAAATATCGGAAGTGGAAAAAATGTTTGCTTATTGTTCGATGCCCAAAATGATTCCTTTAATTGTGTTTTTTGTTGTTGTTTTTTGTTGTTGTTATTGTTGTTGTTTTGTTGTTGTTGTTTTTTATCTGCTAATGCTGTTAGTATAGTTATCGATTTTAAACTATCAGTAAAACTAAAATCTATAGATCATCCTCCCTAAGTGATTTTTTACGTATCTGCATATTTAATATGTGTT
>NC_136516.1:26197450-26199950 GCF_053919585.1 Euprymna scolopes | reverse complement strand
TCGGACTACTGTTCTCATCTTGAGTGTAATTTTAACAACGTTTTGGTCGATGTAACCTCCGACATTCTTCAGGTGCATGCATCTTGTCGAACGGGAATGTTTCTGTCGAAATCGGGAATTTACATGGAATTTCGAACGGAACCCCTTATTTATTTCCCGGGGGTAGCATGCTCTTGTTTCGTCAGCCATAACTGGATAGAGGCCCTAAGTAATTCATAATTGTATTTTTAGGTCGCCCTGTCGCCCACACTGAGAAAAGATAAATCTGAGGAAGGTCAGAGGTTACATCGACCGAAAGATTGTGTGAATGACATTCAAGATGAGAACAGTAGTCCGATGAATCTAAATAATACGAATAACCAATCCTCATCTCAAAAATTTTCCGAAACGTCATAGTTCTGTAGTGTTAACTATTCTGTACTTTTGCAAAATTATATACTTTTTACTATATATATATATGTATATTTTTTTTTGCTCTGTTAGAAAATCACCCGGTACATTTACGCTAATGTGTTACTGGACATAAGTAAAATGCTCTCTCCCTCTCTGACCAATGTCAGGCTAACGCTGTCGCTGTCAGCACCAAACTCCAGTTGCATGTGCGAGTGTTGATAAGCGCTGCTTGCGTATTTTGTGACGACAACATGCACAACCCCAAACAGTTCTTGTGCTTATAGGATGTGCATGCGTTAACACGATTCGATTCAATGTGTGTGTGTGTGTGGGGGGGGGGGTTATCGCTGTGCAACTCTTGGGGAGTTGATGCATGTACCCACTTGGGGGGTTGTTTTTTCTTTTCTTTCTTTTTTTTTTTTTACATTACATTCAAAGTAAGAGCGAAACGCGATTAAGAAAAAGAAAGACAAAAAAACTGAAAATCTAAAAGTCATCGAAACATTTAAAAATCGCGGTTCGTCTTTTTCGAAGGGTTTGCGTTGTTTCCATCTATAACCCCCTCCTCTCTCTCTCTCTCTCTCTCTCTCTCTCTCTCTCCCTGAAGCAAAGAAAAATACTGAAAAAAACTGAAAAGTGTAAAATATCAATTTGGTTCTACCTTGATTCTTTTGTCGTCTCCGCGTTGTTTTGAATTTTGAAAAACCCTAAGGAACCGAGTCTAGGTGTCGATAGCAAGAAATACAAAAAAACAAAAAAACAAAAAAAAAAACAAAAACAAAGCGAGTTGATGCAAAGGTGAAGAATCTCACTTCCAAAGCGGGGCGCGTTGACCATAAACTGAGTAGCCACTAGTCCACTATGGCCTGTCGCACAAGCTAAATGGATAGAATTCCTCGTGTCTGATTATTTTTGGGGTGTCCGCCTTTTTGGATTCTAGCTTGGTATAGCTTTAAGCAGCTGCTGCTGATGGTAGCGATGCCGTTCTTTTAAAGGAGCGGCTGCCTCGTCGACGGTGGAACTGGTTCTGCCAGGACCATGATACTACTGCTATTAACACGGCTAGTACTACCGCTGCTCCCAACAAAGAAGAAGAAAATAAGGAATCACACGCAGAAGACGAACACGAAGAATGAGCCGTGAGAGGGGCCAACATACGGCGAGCTAGGAGAGGGGGGGGTGGCAAGAGGGGGGGGGTTAGGGTTCTGTTCCACGACAACGACGATGATAGGGCTGAAAGCGAGGAAGAGGACGAAGAAAGAAGAGGGCATGTCAAACGCACCCCACCCCGCCTCACGCACGAACGAACGCACCCTTTTTGTTTCGAATATATATTGGTGAGTGTATTGCTGGGGGTGGGGGCAATTTATATCTTATGGGTGCGCGTACACTAACTTACATATCACTGCATCGACGAGTGTTCGTGCCCAGATGTGAGAAGTGAAGTGCACATATATTCTTATATGTAATGTGTGTGTGCGTGCGTATGTGTGTGTGGGTGTGTGTGTGTGTGTGTGTGTGTGTGTGTGTGCGAATATCGGTGAACACGTGTGCGCTTTTTTGGTTCGCAGGTGTGTCCAAGCATAGTATGTCATAAGAGGGGGTGCATATCGGTGCATGGAACAAGGGGTTGAGGTTAACAGATATTCTTCGTAAATTATAAGACAGAGGATTCTCTCCCCCCCCTCTCTCTCTCTCTCTCTCACACACACACACACACACACACACACATACATACATACCCCCCCACACACAATAACTCCTACAACAGCAGATATTTTTATTGAAATGCAAAGAAAAAAAATTACACCTACAAGTACATTCATATATAAGTATGCGTGCATGTGTATACGGGTGTGTGCGTGTTTAAAACATTTACCCAACCACAAACATTATTAGCTACATACATGCATACATGTTCAACCTGAAGATAAAACAAGCTGAATCTAAAATCTAAATTTAAGCTCTCTCTCTCTCTCTCTCTCTCTCTCTCTCTCTCTCTCTCTCTCTCTCTCTCTCTCTCACACACACACACACACGTGTGTGGTACTACTGTATGTGAGTGACTATAAAGCTCCCTATCTTAGTTTGAGCATATTGGGAAGTG